>NC_084729.1:10163928-10418928 GCF_033807575.1 Cydia pomonella
ATTGTCGCCGATGTCTATGTCTGTCTGTGGCATAGTATACTATCCATTGGATGGGCCAATTTCGATGCGGTTCTATTTTACGTGAAAGTGAGTTTTATTGCCACTAACGCTAACCAAATTTTGGTGGTAACTACTGGGAAAAAAAATCCCTCCTTTTACCACTGGTAACTACTGGGAAAAAAATCCCTTCTTTTACCAGTGGTAACTACTGGGAAAAAAATTGGCTTGGTGGTAACTAGTAGGATTTTTTCCCCGGTAGTTACCAGTGGTAAAAGGTGGGAAAAAAATTCCCAGTAGTTACCACTGGTAACAATTTGGTGGTAACTAGTGGGAATAACCCAAATCGATTCAGCAGTTTGAAGAGTATCACCTCTTTTCCAAAATGATGTAGGCCATTTTTGGCATAAAATGGATTTTGTAGGGTGTAGGGGGTTTTAACCATTTTAATTTAATAGTTATTTAAACCAATATTTCAGCTAACCACAGACTATATCCGAACCATAGACCGCAACTCTCACCAGCTTGTCTACCTAACACAAAAAAAAATCGAAACCACAGACTATAGAGACATCCTTGAAGTAGACGTAAAAAAAGAAGAATCAGACATAGACAATTTCATCCCAGAGTCTGACGAATTGAAAATAGAATATGAAATCAAAGACAAACTAGAATGCATAGACAATGATGGAGATTTCAGTGATGACAACACAGAACAGATATTTGTTGCCACAAATCCGGTGAGAGATGTAAAAGTTAGAAAGGGAAGGAAGAAAAAAACAAAAATAGAAGAGAAGAGAGTTAAGAAGAAGATAAAGAAGAGGACGTCAGATAATGATTATTTACCGGACTTCGATTTTGCTAAGTTTGAGAGTAGTTATAGTGTTGAAATTATTGCTTTGACAAAGGTAAGGTTTATTTTAGCAAGTATTCAGTTATTGCCAAAACTATTTACTGTACTTAATAATTTTTGTGTAAATTTACATATTTGCATTTTCCGTTATAATCACAAATAATTCTCCAATAATCGTTCATCCATAGTACAACTTAAATAAACTTTCGTAAATCGAAAATATAACAGTTATGACAAAAAAATTGATAAAAACTATCTACCTTTTGTGTGTCGCTTACGAACGTTACGACTTACACACTGGCTTTTTCATTTTTATCATTCATTAGGCGGTATATATATATAATAAAGTATTTACTTTACTTCCTTAGATTCCGCCGGTGCTAGATTTCTACTAAATTGAGCTTGTGTGTGGTGCATGTTAAGAATGACATAAAATAACAATTGTGATGTTTCAGGAGCAGCAGCTGGAAGAGATTCGGGCGCGCAAGCAGAGCGCCAACTACCAGTATGCGGCGTACAAGTGCGAGGAGTGCGGGAAGGGGTTCATGGCCAACGACGCTTATAACAACCACAAGATACGACACAGCCCGGTAAGGAAAAAAAAAAGGAACCTTTATCAATTAATCCAGTGCTGTTTCTATCGAATGGGGTTGGGATCATCTATTAATTACAACACGTTTAGGGGGTGGGAGGGGGTCATGAAAATGTGATATGTTGTGACAAGGGGGAGGGGGGCGTCACAAACTTCGTGACGTCACTTTAACTTCATCAGTTACTGAAAAATTATTTAAGTTTTTTATTAGCTGTACAGTTAAAAACCAAGTTTTTGGAACGATAATCGTTTTTATTCGTTTAATTTTCTGTCCTAATCAGTTTTGGGTTGGGTTTTGGGTTCAAATTACTAATATTTCAAGCTTGGTTACGTTACGGTATTATGTTATGGGGTCATAGCAGTGACGCTCATGATCTCCTTATAGCCCAAAAAAAATGTTTTCGCATACTAACTAATATACAACAAACTGACAGTTGCAAGAAATATGTATGTATGTATGTATGTATATACTTTATTGTACATAGAAATAAAAACACGAAAAACACAGTTACAGAGTAAATTAAATACAACAAAGGCGAACTTATCCCTGTATGGGATCTCTTCCAGTTAACCTTTGAGGAAATGAGTAAAACAGAAGTAACGGTGAATGAATGACAAACACAAACAAAAGTGTACAATCACTGAAATTAATGAAATGCACGTTTTGAATACACATTGATACAAATATACATAGATAGAAAAATAACCATAAAATAATGCATACATATATATATAAATAAATAAATATTCAATATATAATATAAATAAATATGAATTCGAACCAGAAAAGTAAAGGAAATTAAAAAAGTAGAAGTACTCCAAAGAACTAGGAAGTCGTAACCAAAGTATCGGAAATATTTCACCAACCTTTAAATTTTGACTCTCCCCTCTCTCTATATTCTAGAAAATTCAACTTTTGTCCGAAAGAACATAAAATTATTTGAATATTGTAAAAGTGCACATCGAAATAATAAGCTCTCACCCCCGGAACCAATTTTAGACATCTACAAAAAAGGCCCTTATTTCAGGGCCATCCAGATTTACAACAAACTGCTCAACAAAATTAGAAACAGAAAATTTTAAGTCATTCATATCAAATTTATAATTATTTTTAATGGAGAATATACTATTCCGTCCTCCAAGAGTTCATGGAAGATAACTTTTTTTGTAACTAGTAATCATATTCCCTTATTGCATAATATATAATAATATATATAATAAGACAATGTTGTTTATATTTAATTAAGAACATTACATGTTATATACTAGTCCTACTGTTCATAAACTACCTAGATGTAAGATTATTTGCAATGCCTGAACATGGTGCCATGTGTTTTCACACTCTAATGTAACAACTATTATGTACCATGGTTTCGCAATAAAGATTCATATTCTATTCATTACAGAAGATGGTATAAAACATTATACAGTAGGTACGTGATACCCTGTTAGGGCATTGAAATCATCTTAATACAAATATTAATAATGGTAACTATTTACAAAGAATAAACGACTAAACTAAAAAAAATGCCAAATAAATTATAACAATATGCAAAATCTTAATTAAATATATTACATTACTTATCCATAATTGTATATTTAATTGATCATCATAAACGCTCAACAATAATAAATAATTATTTAATATTAAATGAAAATTATTAATTGTTTGGACTAGTATTTACTTATTATTATTATTGGGGTTTCGGGCCTTTGAGTGCCACTTCGACCAGGTAGTGATCTATTGTGACAGCCCTTTAAAGTTCATTACTGATGCCCGTTGAATCCAGGAAATTCCAGATTCTTTGGGCCGTAATGTTCTGTACCTCATAGGGTTGCAATACGTGCCGCCCTAAGTGGGTACTTCTTTTTTGACATTAGTGGTCCACAGGAGCAGAGAATGTGCATTGCAGTCTCCTCTGACTCATGGCAGAACCTGCATGTCGCGTCTTGTTTCTTCCCAATTTGAAACATGTGTTTGTTCAACTTACAGTGTCCAGTCAATATTCTGGTCACCGCGCAGGTTTTATGTCTTTTGAGCTCTAAGAGCTCCTTAGCAAATTTGTTGTTGAACCCTTTGATTAGAGCTTTCGAGTGTTCTTGTCCTTTGACGAATTTCCACCAATCGATTGCTCTTGTTTTTTCTAAGTTGCTGAGCAGAGAATATGCATCCCGTTTTGTGATTCCACAGAACGGTTCTGGGCCGACCAGGGGTGTGTCTGCGCCCTTTCTAGCAAGTTCGTCCGCTTCTTCGTTTCCGATAATGTCGGAGTGCCCTGGTACCCATCTAAGTATGACTTTGTTGGAGTTAGCCAGTGCATTTAGGTTAGTTTTACAGTTCTGGACTAGTTTCGAGTTTGACTCCAGGGATTCTAGTGCCAGAAGAGCAGCTTGGCTGTCTGAGTTGATGTAGATATGTTGGTGTCTTAGGTTTCTATCCAGATTAATCTCCGCACATTTGTTGATGGCGTAGACTTCTGCCTGGAAGATTGAGGCCTGTGTGCCCATGCTGACGCTAGCACTGAACTTAGGTCTCTCACCATAGATCCCACATCCTACATCACTGCCTTTCTTGGAACCATCAGTGTACCAAATATGGCTTCCCTCTTCGACGTACATTTGGTCGTTAATCCATTTGTCTCTAGGAGGAATTTCTACTGTGTACAGTTTAGTAAAATGACATTCTGTATGCGTGTCATCCGTGGGCATGCTAAGGGTTCTATTTGCAAAAACCCAGGCCTTTAGTTTGGTTAATGCTTGAGAGCGCCATTTCGGCCTGTTTAGCGTGCATATTCTATAGACGCACTGTTTGGCCTCCTTTTGCATTTGCAAGTGGAGTGGTATAATGTCTAGCAGTGCGTCTAGGGCCGCCCCCGGTGTCGAGGAGTAGGCACCTGTTGCTGTTAAACAAGCCGTGCGTTGCAGGCTGTTTAGAGTTTCTATTGCCGTCTTTTGGCTGGTTTTGTTACACCAGACTGCGGAGGCGTAGGTAATAATGGGCCTCACTACCGCTGTGTATAGCCACATAGCAATTTTGGGTCTTATGCCCCATCTTGCTCCTGCCATTCGACAGCATGACCACATGGCCATTTTTGCTTTTTGTGTAATATTTCTCAGGTGAGGGTTCCAAGTTAACTTTTGGTCAAAAGTGACCCCTAGGTACTTGACCTCGTCTGAGAATGGTATTATTTGTCCATTAAGTTTTGGTTCTGTGAGTTTTCCGAGCTTTCGTTTCCTTGTGAATGGTACTATCACAGTCTTGCTCGGATTAATGGACAAGTCATTTTCTTTACACCATTTGAATATTGTGTTTAGAGCTCCTTGCATTAGGTTGGATATCGTGTGGAGGCAAGGGCCTTTGATAATGACTACAAGGTCGTCGGCATATCCTTGTGTGTCATAGTCTTGGCCTGACATAATCGCAAGAAGTTGGTCCACTGCTAGGGTCCATAATAGAGGGGAAAGAACGCCTCCTTGTGGGCACCCTTTTGTGGTATAAAATTCATGCTCTATAGTATTGAGGGTCAGAGTGGCTACTCTGTTCGAGAGCATGTTATGTACCCATCTGGTGGTGGTTTCGTCAACTCCCTTTGATTTCATACCATTGAGTATGGTCTCTGTGGGCGTATTGTCGAAAGCACCCTCTACATCAAGGAACGCACATAGAGCGGTTTGCTTGTCCTCTAGGGTTTTCTGCACCTTGTCAACCAGGTCGAGTAGGGCAGTCTCCGTAGATTTTCCCTTTAGGTAAGCATGTTGATTTACGCTTAGTGGTCTTTCCACCAGGTATTTGCCTCTAATGTGCTGATCGACTATTCTTTCCATCGTTTTTAGTAGGAACGATGTTAGACTGATAGGTCTGAAGGATTTAGGCTGTGAGTAGTCCTTTTTCCCTGCTTTCGGTATAAATCGTACCTTGACCCGAGTCCATTTATCTGGTATAATTCCCCACGCGAAACTTGCTCGGAATATTCTGGCCAGATGCGGGAGGAGGAGCTCCTGTCCTTGCTGTAAAAGCGCCGGAAACACTCCATCTTCTCCCGCTGATTTAAATGGTTTAAATTTTTCCAATGCCCATTTAATTTTGTTTGGTCTAAAGATGTTAGTTGCCAAATTCCAGTCGATATTGCTTGCCCTGTGGATTTGAGGATTCCTTTGGGCGCAACGCTGTGTATTACTGGTTGAATACGAACCGGGGAAGTGGGTGCCTCTGAGCAAGTCCAGAGTTTCCTCTTCTGTGTTCGTAAATGTGCCATCTGGTCTTTTGAGGAGACCGAGATAGTTGGTTGGTGTCTTGGAGAGTATTTTGTGAATTCTCGCTCCTTTGTGAGTTTGGGCAATCTCTTCGCAGAACCTTCTCCATGACCTTCTTTTTGCCTTCCTGATTTGTTTATTATATTCAGTCAACGCTCTACCATACCTTCCCCACTCATTCGGTGTGGTCGAGTGATTGAATATGCGACGTGTAGACCTACGGAGGTTTTCTAGCCTTTTGTTCCACCACGTCGTTGTGTTAGTAGTTTTTGACTCTTTCAGCGGACAGCTTTGTTCGTAGGCCCTACTTATGCCTTCAGATATTAAATTAACTGCCATGTTGAGAGAGTCTGGTGTTTTGACATATTTTGGGACATCCTTTAGACGTTTTTCGAGGTCAGCCTTATAGGCTTCCCATGACGTTTCTTTTGGATTTCTACGCGTAAGTGGTTCCCTATCTAGAGAGCCTTTAACACTGAACAAAATATGTCTGTGGTCCGACATTGAATTTTCGCTGCTGACACGCCAGTCGGCTAGGCAGCTTGCCGCCTTTCCAGTAGCGAGGGTAATATCTAATACTTCTTGCCTAGCTCTAGTTACGAAGGTGGGCGTATTGCCCTTATTCAACAAGTGCAGACAATTGGTAAAGATGAATTGGGATAGTAACTCACCCCTTTTGTTGATTCCAGTGCTCCCCCAGATGGTGTGGTGGGCGTTGGCGTCACATCCCACAATAAGTTCCGCCTTTTGTGCTTGAGCGTACTCCAGCACTTTAGTCAGTTCTTCTGTGGGATCTTGCTTCTCTCCGGGCAGGTAGGCGGAGCAGACTATTACCTTGAGTGCTCCTCTCCCTTTGAGATCGACGTAGGCAGCTACTTGGTCTTCACTGCATAGTTCTGTAACAGGCAAGAAGTTAATATTTTTGTTAAATACGATGCAGGCTCTCGGTTTGGCACCTTTTTCGTAGATCAGTACCTTTCCTGCTCTGTTCAGTCCTGATGCCATGGACTTAGTGTTGATCCATGGTTCTTGTATGAGGGCGATGTCCAGGCCATTTTCGCCAAAAAGTTTTTCCACGACTGCTGTGGCCGCTATGGCGTGGTGTAAATTGGCCTGCAGGAACCTCACCCCCCTACCCTCTAGAGCGTCATCTTTACTTGGCACCGCGCTGGGCACTGGTGTGCCCTTGGTGGCGTCTTTGGTCCCCACTACCCCTTGGGCGGTTATTGCCCCTGTAGCCTCCCCGGTTGGCGAGAAACCGCTGCATGCCCGATGGTCCTGGAGTGGGATTGGAGGTTGAGGGAGCCGCCCGTTTTGGACCAGAAGGCACCTTTCGGGCAGGCTTTTGGGATAAGGTGGTGGGTGGGGTAGGGTTTGCAGCCTGCGGTGGCGGGTCTTGGGTAGGTTGAGTTTCGGACTGTTGGGTCTTTGGTTGGCCCTTTAGCCGAAACTGGACCTCCCGGAAACCTAAGTTTGCCTTTAGGCCCTTTTTCTGTAGATTCTCCACAGACAAGTCGTCTAGAGACAGGGTTACCATAACCCCGCTCTTCTCAACTTTGGTGTGGAGAATCTTCCAGTACTCTGTGTACAGCCCCTGATTCTGTGCATAGAGTAGAGATAGCGACTGCTTTACCTTGGAGTCGTCTATCTCTGGAATGAACACCATCCCTATGTTCGGCTTGGGAAGCTCATTTTCAGGGATGACCCCGAGGTTGGCTTCCGGCCATGGTTTTAGGGAAGGTGTTATTTGTTCAAGCCAGTAGTATTTACTTACTCTAATGAATTATCTGATGAAAATACCTCAATTTTATAATATGCCTTTCGTATTAAAATTGATCTGAGTTTGTTAATAAATGATTGTGTTTTTGTTCACTTGTTACGCTTTTTCGTAATTGGTTGTAAACTATCACAGATCTACAATGAGGGCTATTTCGAAACATTTGCAGATTTGGTTTTGCTGGAACGGTTTATTTTGCCTTCAGGTACTTTTAACATGATCGTACAAACTAATATGTTTCATAACAAAAGCAGCTGTTTCTAGAATGTAGAAGACGGAGGATGGAGCATATTCTTTAGAGATGTAAATTTCTATAATTGTCAGAGATATAATTAAAAAATCGGCCAAGAAAAGCGGAAGTCGGACTCGCACAGGAAGGGTTTCGTACCATTATCTATAAAAATGGTCACCCATCCAAGTACTGACCCCGCCCGACGTTGCTTAACTTCGGTGATTGGATGAGAACCTCGAGATTGGAAAGAAATATTTATTTTATTCTGTTTTTAGTATTTGTTGTTATAGCGGCAACAGAAATACATAATCTGTAGAAATTTCAACTGGCTAACTATCACGGTACAGCCTGGTGACAGACGGACGGACGGTCCCGTTTGACCATTGGGTACGGAACCTTAAAAACGATCATTAAATGATCCTTAGAGGTGTAAAGGGTCTACAACACTTGAATTCTTATATAAATAATTAAAAGACAAGAAATTAAATCAGACAAACAGACAAGAACCGAATGAAGTGTCTCACGTTAATGTCACTCAAAAGTAAAGTTACACACATATAACATAACATATAGCATGTGTAATCCGGGAAAACAGCTTCGAGCTACAGGACGTCTGAGAACAGTTCCCCGTCGCATGGCGCTTTCAAGAAAGAACCCTCGAGTCATCGGCCCAACTTACGACGGACTCCAGACGCGGTTTATTTATTTAGTATAAATTTTATTTTGACACTTGGAGAGACTTTACACCTCCAAATTTTATTAGTATTAGTATTCTGACATTGGGGACCTTTTACATCTCCAGATTTAATGTGTTTTTAACCATAGAGGACTATACATCTCTATTGTATTGTATTAATTATTTATTTTAAGATTATTATAATGTAATGTTTACCCAGGTATTGGCTGTTGTATTTATAAATGTTGTTATGTATTTTTCATGTCACTATATGATGTTACTATAAATGTTGTATTGACTTGTAAAAGAGCCCTTGAGGCCTACTTGCAGAATAAATTTTTGAATTTTGAATTTTTGAATTTTGAATTTACTATTTGAACACCTACCAGCCGATCTGAGAAACGAGCCGTGTGATGAAAAATTTAAGCGCAAATTGAGAAACCTTTTCTTGGATAACCCTCTGTACTCTGTAAATGAGTACATGGAATTGAATTTGTAACTACATGTTATTTTATTTATTATAAAATTGTGTGCATTTGAATTTTAAACATGACATTGTTCTTTTTGTAATATTTTTATTTTTATTTGTAATTTTCACGACAATTCCAAATTAATATTAAGTTGGTTTATTCAATTATTTATTTATTTCGAATCAACAATAGATCCATAATTGTTAGTATTTACAACAAATCTTAAAATTAATTAAGGTTAGTGACATATAAAATAATAATAACATATCTACAAGTACACAAAAATAAATATAAAAAATAAATATAACTAGGCAATCTAGATGCACCACTTCTCAGCATCTGTGGCTTCCACATGCAGTCCATTCCAGTGCATGAGCAGTGGTGCATCTATCTTACCTGCCAACGTTTTCAGGATGCTATTGGTACTGCCACACAGTCTCTGCATAAGTGACGCCGATCTGTTGCGTATAATTGCAAAAAAGTCATCCGTGTGCGCCTCCGCGAACATTCCCGACGCACTACAGTGCCGTGGCAGCCCCATCAGCATCCTGAAAACGTTGTTATATTGTATTCGTAGAGCATTGTACGCTCGCTGAGTATAGCTAGCCCACAGGCTGCAGGTGTAAAACGATTGGCAAAAAGCTTTAAAAAGCGTCTTTTTCACGTCTTTGTTACACCTGGCAAACCTGCGCGCCAGCATATTTCCGCGGACGGCCAACGCTCTACGCTCCCTCTCTATGTCGAGGTCATCTTTTAGGTCCTCGGTGACCCAGTGACCAAGGTATTTGAATGTTTTAGTGACCCTGAGTGGTTCCCCGCCCAAGGTCACAGGAGGTACTGTTTTGTAGGATTTTCTTCCTGCTTTGAAAACAAGTACCTCACTCTTTTTCCCATTGTACCTTAGCCCATGTCTCACCGAGTACCTGTCACAAATATCCAGCAACTCTTGAAGTGCGCTCATGGATGGGCTCAACAACACCATATCATCAGCATAACTGATGTTATTTATGGATTTGCCATCCACGGAGCATCCGACATAGGCATTGTTGAGCTCATCCATAAGCTGGTTCACATATAGGTTAAACAACCTAGGAGAGGACAGACCGCCCTGCCTTACTCCACATTCCAGACGGTATTCACCCGAGTGAACGCCCGCCCACCTGACCGAGTTAATCTGGTTCCCGTACCAAAACTTCAGGATCTCAATCAAGTCCTCGGGGACACTGGTCTCATTGGTCAGCTTTTGCCAAAGTATATCATACGAGACCAGATCGAAGGCTTTCGATAAGTCCAAGAAGCAGGCGCTAACTGGTGTATCCCTACTAGTATAGTACTGGACAGTGCTTTTCAGACACATAATAGCCGACTCTGTGGAAAGTCCGGGCCTAAACCCAAACTGTGCGTCATTCAGTTTAATATGTTTAGCTAAGTGTCTGTCAAACAATCTGTCCAGCACTTTTGCCACAACGGTTGCCAATGATATTGGTCTATAATTTTTCACATCCGACACATCACCTGTTTTATTTTTAATGACTGGTACCACAATTGTTCTCATCAGGTTTATTCAATTGTTTGACATATATCTTTCTTTGCACATGAATTGACGATCCTTATTGGGAGACACAATTCATTTTAATTTTATTATTTTTAATTTCTAATGTAATGTTTGACGATCATGATGAGAAGATTAACATACTTTTGACGAATGCAGGAAATTTATAGTGTAATTTTCATCGTGAAATAAAGAAATCTAATCTAAGCTTAAACAGCTGGTCACCACAAACAGCACCCGTTCACGAGTATGACGCGTATCGCAGCCATCGCCTCCCTCTTTCTCTATTTATTTATCTCATAGTGTATTGTGTGAATTCATGGCAGAGCATGGGCGCGCACGCGTGCGAGATCTGCCTGGTGCGCTTCAAGCGCCAATCTCGACGGCAGGAGCACCAGGACCTGCACCGACTGAAGTTCCTCTGCAAGGAGTGCAGCTTTGTATCTAGGAACAGGTTCGTTATTATCTATATTGATAACAGTATTTCTGGTAGGTAGAATGTACAATTTTGCACCAGGGTCTCGATTGTCTCGAAGGGGAAGCAAGAACAAACACCGTCTATAATAATAAATAGACGTATATTTATTCTACGTCTACGAGTAACAATCTCCACACAAATCCTGGACGACCGGTTTGGCCTAGTGGGTAGTGACCCTGCCTACGAAGCTGATGGTCCCGGGTTCAAATTCTGGTAAGGGCATGTATTCGTGTGATGAGCATGGATATTTGTTCCTGAGTCATGGGTGTTTTCTATGTATTTAAGTATTTATAAATATTTATATATTATATATATCGTTGTCTAAGTACCCTCAACACAAGCCTTATTGAGCTTACTGTGGGGCTTAGTCAATTTGTGTAATAATGTCCTATAATATTTATTTATTTATTATCCTCAACAAAGTTACATTTTTTTTTGGTCTGTGCTCTACAGCATTCTTTACGAATTTAGCTGGAGGTCTTGACTGTGAGTGGGAGGACTCCTGTTTTGGGCCTCCCGAAACACTGATATTTGTTTTTTTTTGTTTTTGACGCGGGCACCCGCAGCGGGCGGGCGCTGCGGGGCAGTGTATGGTGAGTCATAAGTTACCTATTTGTATTTATCTAGTGTATAGTGTAATGTGCTGTCAGCTACTCGGTGTGGATGCACCGAGTAGCGACGTGTCGTCGTGGAGTGTGGTTGTAATTCGCGGTGGTCGGCCCCGTCGGCGGCGTCGGGTCCGATTGTGGGCGTCGATTGTCGTGTCATTGTTTGTGTCAAGTCTTGTCCATCTCTCTATTGTCTCTGTAATGTAGTCGGTCGTGTCATTGATTACGTCTTTGGGGCGTCGGACTTCTCTCCCCTTTTTTTGTCTCCGGCTATTTGCGCCCGTTCGCTGGCTCGCGGCCATGTTGGGTGGGGCGGGGCTAGTGTTGTCTGTCTGGGAGTGGGCGGGACTAGGAGCGGCCGCCATTATGTTTACATCTTGTAGGGGAAAACAAAGTTACAAAAATAGTTTAACAGCTTATACAACTACGTTGAACTAACGTTCGCTAGTTGACGGATGTAACAGCGCCATCTACCGGGACATTGGGTAAACCAATTCCGATATGCGTTTCGTAGACAGAGTGTGGGAGCTCGCTTCTTAAGAGGGAATAGTTTTGCAATCCTAACGGTACTTTTTCTATGAAATTTCCATTTCGGGAGAAAACGGTTTCCTCTAACTAAATCTTAACAAATCACTTTGATTTTGATGTCGATCGCTTCAGCATAATATATTTTAAGTTTATAGATATAGCTTTAATAAACCTAGTTTTCATTGTGTCAATAACATACTACGAAATTATGGAGAAAGGAAAATATTTTGAAGTGGGAAAATATTTTCTCTTTTAATATGGATAAGGATGTGGTATACTTTTCTCTTAAATTACCATTCCTTTACAAAAAAATGCCACTTTTGTTTTTTTTGTTGCAGATATCAAGCGAAGAAGCATTTCGAGTGGCACTCCGGCAAGATCCATGTGTGCAAACACTGCGGGGCCAGCTTCACGTGAGTGTCTAGTTCAGTTATGGGCATATTTTCTTCACGGGGGGCCAGAAAATTCAGAAATTTTGTAAGAGGGCTAAAAATATTGACATTTTGTTTTGAAGTCGCTTAATCATATATCATTTAATATTATATATTGGGTCATTACCTATGAAATTAGAGTTTTTGTTCATAAGTATTATTCATGTCATAGTTTATTTATTTTAATAGTAACTTCGAAGTATTTTTTAATTTCATTAGTGCGCTACATAACAACGATTTTACATACAATGATTTGCTACTTTTATTGTTTTATGTATTCAGAATACCGCCCTGAAAACAGCTCTTTTCATGTGCTGCCGGCTCGAGTATTTCAATGACTTATATTTTTCTGATGGGCCAGATTTAAAAAAAATATGAGATAGAAAATGTGCCTTAAAAATGTCTCAGATTACTGGCAAAAATTTGTTTGGTTTGAAAATGCCATCACAAATTAATCCGCAAAATTCAGTGTATGAAAAATCGTATTTCGTTAAATTTTTCCATACAAAACGCCAATTTCATAGGTAATGACCTAATATATTATACCAGTGTTGGTGGAAAGTTAATTAGAATTGACCGTATTGAAAATTAACCATTACAAATTAAACCGGAAACTGTAACCGTCTAATTAACGATCGGCCAACACTGTATTATACACTTTCCCTCTTTATTTATAAACGTGTACTAAAGTTACGATGCCGCTAATAATCGTTTGTCCCTTTCCATCATACCAATACGTCGGAAAGGAACAAACGATGATTAGCGGCATCGTAACTTTAGTACACGTTTATGAATAAGGGGGTTTGACTTTACTTCATACTGGACCGCCAATAGTACATTGTGAAACGAGGGCGGTAAGTGAAATCTTGCAAACGAGGTTGATAGATGCACGACAGCCGCAGGCATTAAAACTCGAGTAAGTAGGTAAGTAAGTAAGAGTTTGCCCTCCGAGTTACACACAATGTTTTTCATCACACTTGCGAAGAAAAAACTAAAATGACTTACTAGTTTAACTTTTCTATACTTTTTCTTACAGCAAAAGCTCAACATACTTGTCGCACGTGCGTCTGCAGCATCCTGCGATGAATGTGGCATGCGACGTGTGCGGCGAGACTTTTGTGGGGCGACTGGGACTGTTGCAACACAAGTCAAGGGCACACCAGGTAGGATCGCCATGTGAGGGAGTTAGCTCAACATACTTGTCGCACGTGCGACAGCATCCGCCATGAATGCGGCATGCGACGTGTGCGGCGACACGTTTGTAGGGCGACTGGGACTGTTGCAACACAAGTTAAGGGCACACCAGGTAGGATTGCCATGTGAGGGAGTTAGCTCAACATACTTGTCGCACGTGCGACAGCATCCGCCATGAATGCGGCATGCGACGTGTGCGGCGACACGTTTGTAGGGCGACTGGGACTGTTGCAACACAAGTTAAGGGCACACCAGGTAGGATTGCCATGTGAGGGAGTTAGCTCAACATACTTGTCGCACGTGCGACAGCATCCGCCATGAATGCGGCATGCGACGTGTGCGGCGACACGTTTGTAGGGCGACTGGGACTGTTGCAACACAAGTTAAGGGCACACCAGGTAGGATCGCCATGTGAGGGAGTTAGCTCAACATACTTGTCGCACGTGCGACAGCATCCGCCATGAATGCGGCATGCGACGTGTGCGGCGACACGTTTGTAGGGCGACTGGGACTGTTGCAACACAAGTTAAGGGCACACCAGGTAGGATTGCCATGTGAGGGAGTTAGCTCAACATACTTGTCGCACGTGCGACAGCATCCGCCATGAATGCGGCATGCGACGTGTGCGGCGACACGTTTGTAGGGCGACTGGGACTGTTGCAACACAAGTTAAGGGCACACCAGGTAGGATTGCCATGTGAGGGAGTTAGCTCAACATACTTGTCGCACGTGCGACAGCATCCGCCATGAATGCGGCATGCGACGTGTGCGGCGACACGTTTGTAGGGCGACTGGGACTGTTGCAACACAAGTTAAGGGCACACCAGGTAGGATTGCCATGTGAGGGAGTTAGCTCAACATACTTGTCGCACGTGCGACAGCATCCGCCATGAATGCGGCATGCGACGTGTGCGGCGACACGTTTGTAGGGCGACTGGGACTGTTGCAACACAAGTTAAGGGCACACCAGGTAGGATTGCCATGTGAGGGAGTTAGCTCAACATACTTGTCGCACGTGCGACAGCATCCGCCATGAATGCGGCATGCGACGTGTGCGGCGACACGTTTGTAGGGCGACTGGGACTGTTGCAACACAAGTTAAGGGCACACCAGGTAGGATTGCCATGTGAGGGAGTTATCTCAACATACTTGTCGCACGTGCGACAGCATCCGCCATGAATGCGGCATGCGACGTTTGTGGGGCGACTGGGTATGTTGTAACACAAGTTAAGGGCACACCAGGTAGGGCCGCCATGTGAGGGAGTTTGTCGCACGTGCGACAGCATCCGCCATGAATGTGGCATGCGAGGTGTGTGGCGAAACATTCGTTGGACGACTGGGGTTATTACACAAGTTACGAGCGCATCAGGTAAGTACCACAAATCAGGGTCGCCATGTAAGGCTCGGCGTTGGACTGGCTGCAACAAGAATTGATTGTTAGTGGGTGTCCAGATGGGACAGTATGTATATATTTAACGCCACAACACATTACATTTGGAAAAAGAAGAACATACAGAGAAAGAAAAACATTGGACGCTAAAATAGGATCGCTCGCAGACGTATCCGCTTTTAAATAGTTAATTGTTAACCAAATAAATTCATAATATATAATGAAAAGTTCATCACACAAGCACACACACACACACACACACACACACACACACAAACACACAACACACTTCTAGGTATTTATCCTAACAGTATAATAAACAATAGTAATAGTCCAATAGTAAATATATATAAACATATATAATACGGGTAGTTGAAAATGTTGTCACAAACAATAGCTGATATTGTATACGTATATACTTAATTAAGCAAAATGATTACCCAATTTTTAGATTTGTGTACCAAGGGTGGTTCCCTGATCCCTATAAGACAGGTTTACCTAGTTTAGGGCTCAGGACACTATTCCTAGGCTTTTCAACAATAGAATGCTTCTAAAAATGTAATACTTTTCTACTGTGTAATAAGCTGCAATTTTGATACCTAAATAAATCATTTTTCATTTTCATTTTCAAAGGATGAAATTATGCTTTTCAGCCGAGTTATACACTATACTTATCATTTCGAATACGAGGAAAGTAAAATAAATGTGTTTTTTTTAAACATGACTAAGTATAATTTTTATAGCATTTCTTGAGGGTACTTAAAAGGTAAAAGTAAAGTATTTATGTAACAGGGAGTTAAATATCAGAATGGAAATTGTATAACAAATCCATTTTAAACCAAATTTCAATTGTTCATCGTAAAAAAAAAGAAAAAATCGTACTTGGAAAGTAAAATACTCTAGTGCAGAATAAAATATATCATTTTCTGCACACTTTTTAGAACAACCCTTTCAGAGGGCTTACCGCGAGTATGTATGTAAACACTTTATTGTACATGAGGGACAGGTAAAGATCCAATAAAAGAAAAAAAAATTGGCAATGTACAAAGGCGAACTTATCCCTATAAGGGATCTCTTCCAGTCAACCGTTTGAGAGTCAAAACTGTCAATAGTAAAACATAACACAAAAGTAAGACAGTTTCGCCTAATCTAATAAAAATAATACACTCTTTTGGGCAGTCGTGTAAAAATGAATCTAATGAAGAATGGACGCAAAAATGAAATTGGTTCGCCGAATTTACTTGATTCGATTGATCGATCAAATCGTGAGGCGCGCAAAAATGTAAATTTCGACGTTAGTACGCGCATTGGGTGGCATTTTTTAAAACTTCGTGCGCTCGAATATCACCATGAATCTAAAATTGGTGGCGTACGTGTGGACGCTAGATGAGATTGATTGATTTTTCTGATCAAATTGTGAATTCCATCGTCAAGTGAGATTGGAGCGCGTCGCGCCAACAAACTGCTACTTGGTTGCAAATAAATAAATTGAAAATGAAACTGGTTACTCCAGTTTGGCGTATATTGTACTGTGTAACTGTGTAATTATTTAACATGAATAAATGAATTAATAATAATAATAATACAGGCACTGATTATTTCCTAAAAAATAAATCAACAGTTTTTTTTTTAATCACGATCTGTTGAGAATTGCGACCTACAGGCAGATGAAAGCAGACACACAAAATTTTTGCTAAGCCGAAACGGAGATCTTGGTTCTCGCTCGAACGACATACATATTAAAATTTCGTCTCATATTGTGGGCCGCTTAAACCGAATCACTGATCTATTTGCCGTTTTATTGTATCTCTGAGCCCACATTTGACGACCGGTTTGGCCTAGTGGGTAGTGACCCTGCGAAGCTGATGGTCCCGGGTTCAAATCTTGGTAAGGGCATTTATTCGTGTGATGAGCATGGATATTTGTTCCCGAGTCATGGGTGTTTTCTATGTATTTAAGTATTTATAAATATTTATATATTATATATATCGTTGTCTAAGTACCCTCAACACAAGCCTTATTGAGCTTACTGTGGGACTTAGTCAATTTGTGTAATAATGTCCTAATATATATATAATATATATTGTTATATATGTGATGTGTCAGGCGGGGTGCCGCTGCGCGCGGTGCGGCGCGCAGTTCGGCGGCGCGGAGGCGCTGGCGCGGCACGAGCCCTGCGACCCACGTGCCAGGTATATTATTTGCAGTACATATGGTGCTGCTTTCCCGCCCTAGTGCGGTAACTAGCACTATGCGTGCATGTGTCGAAAATTGAAAAGCCCATATGTACTGTAAAACGTTGTTCAATACACGTGCGAAAAGGTAATTCGCAACTCGTATCGATTTAAAATACCCTCGGTCGTGTTTTAATTTATCGCCACTCGTTGCGAATTTCCTTTTTTTCGCACTTTATCGTAATGTACGATTACAGTACCTATGACGATTATTAGCGCATTATACGTAACTATATCGAAAATTTAAAGGGCCATATGTACTGTAAATTGTAGGCTAATTTACAGCTCAAACGAAAATCGGGAAGTGGGTCATATTTAGCTTCCTAGATTTGACCCACACAAACTTACTAACAAATTTAAATACTAACAGGGCAAGTTAAATAATTTTGTGAAAACAATGGCCAAGTATTCTAAAATATGTCGTTTACGAAAGCGTGTCAAAAACTATTTCATGGAAAAGTACAATAACCAACATAAACTTAAGTGATGAAATGTCTATTGCCTGATTAGTGTTATTCCCACTAGTTACCATCAAGTTGTTACCAGTGGTAACTACTGGGAATTTTTTCCCACCTTTTACCACAGGTAACTACCGGGGAAAAAAATCCCAGTAGTTACCACCAAACCGAGTTGGTAGCCACCTCCACCACTGGTAAAAGGTTGGTTTTTTTCCCTGTAGGTACCAAACCGAGTTGGTAGCCACCTCCACCACTGGTAACAGGTTGGTTTTTTCCCAGTAGGTACCAAAACGAGTTGGTAGCCACCTCCACCACTGGTAAAAGGTTGGTTTTTTTCCCAGTAGGTACCAAACCGAGTTGGTGGTAACTACTGGGATTTTTTCCCCGGTAGTTTTGGACCCGGGTACGTCCTTAAACTACGTCCACAAGAGAGGTATGGGCATTGTGAATTTCATCTTGCTTTGTGTGGTAGGGCACAGCACAGTAGATGTCATTCCAGATCTAGAGCAGAGCCCAACTGGGGAAGTACCTCCACCTTACAGAAAACCGCAGCCAAATAACACTAAACCCTACTCATAGTGTTGTGTTCCTGCCGGTGAGTAAGGTTGCCAGAGCTCAACGAGGGGAGGGAGAGTTGTTAGGGCTGGCAACGCGCATGTGATTCCTCTGGAGTTGCAGGCGTACATAAGCTACGGAGACTGCTTACCATCAGGCGGGCCGTATGCAAATACAAAATACAAATACAAAACTCTTTATTTCCTTAAAAAACACATGGCTATGATTTAGGGGATGGAGCCGCCCGGTAAGCAAAGAATTGCCTGTGTTGGGAGGCACCGCTCTTCCCTACGTTAACAACAAAACAACAAGTAAATTATTTATACAATATATGAAAACCTAAAAATATAATTTCTAAATATTTAATATGCATATAAATTTGAAGACTTATTTTATTGTATTATAAATATAACTATGCTTATTTGCCGTATGCTTGTTTGCCGCCGACGTAGTATATAAAAAAAAAGTTACCAGTGGTAAACGGTGGGATTTTTTCCCAGTAGTTACCACTAAAATGTTGTTAAAGTTCAAAGAAATCAGTCAAAGACCGACTATTTATGATCATGTTTAAAGCAGTTTTTCGAAATTTTTTCTCCCAGGAAAGCAAGTTGAAGGATTTCTTCCCCGGTAGTTACTAGTGGTAAAAAAATTCCCAGTGGTTACCACTGGTAACAATGTGGCGGTAACTAGTGGGAA
Organism: Cydia pomonella; assembly: GCF_033807575.1. NCBI lineage: Eukaryota > Metazoa > Arthropoda > Insecta > Lepidoptera > Tortricidae > Cydia > Cydia pomonella. The sequence continues at coordinate 10,182,904 of NC_084729.1, forward strand.
TAACCCCCTGATTAGAGCGTTGTCCCATCTCTGCCATACTTGAAGGATTTATTAAACGTTGGCAGGCCGTGTCTAGTGTGCGGCGAGACGTTGTCCACACAAGAAGAATTACAAGCGCACGTCGACGAACGACACAGCACGGACCAGTTCAAATGCGTACAGGTAACAACATGGGCGTAGCCAGGTACCGGCAGGGGAGGGGGGGGGCAGCCTATTAAGCACTATGGAGATCTAATTTTACATACAATGTATGTTAACCACCAATAATGGGATATTTAAGAGAAAAATTGGAGTATTTTTGATATTTCACCGACATCTGTAAAATTCTACCGCTTTATGCTTTAAAAGTTGAATGTCCAATTCGCCCTTTATGTTTTCTATGTATTTAATGAAAGCTACTGCAATTGGTTTCAATATTATTAACCAATTATAACTATGGTTTTTTGCTGCAGTCATGGCCCCATAAATTTTCATACCAACAAATATCAAAATTTATTGCAGTGTGACAAAACCTTCGCAAGCTCGAAATCCTACGAAGTGCATCATCAACGAGTGCATCTGAACGTGCGGTGGCGAAAGTCGCGCGACAAGCGAGCGCGACGCACTCACACCGACCCGCCCAAGCGCAAGGAGGCTATGTGCGAGGTCTGCGGGAAGGCGTGCGAGGTGAGATGAATAAGATATACTTATTTATTAATAAGATATACTATATATTTATTTATTTTGATATACCCAGGTTAGCAAGTAACACCTCTGGACTTGCAGGCGTCCATAGGCTACGGTGACTGCTTACCATTACGCGGGCCGTGTGATTGTTTGCTATTGACGTGGTATTTAAAAAAATGTACACAATTACGAAAACAAATTATTTTATTAAATATTTTGGTTTGTATTAAGCTTTCAAAATCAAGTGCCACGTTTCTGCACACTTCATAGAACAACAATGACCCTCTTTAAGAGCATGAGAAATGAAAAAAATAATCTTTTAGAAGAAAGTTCTTGCCTGACAGCCAGTTTATGGCCTAAAAAGTGCGTTTTATTTTGCAAAAAGAACTTATTTGTAGCGAATTTACAGAAAATAATGAAACGAAATACGATTAATAGATACTAACCATCAGAAGCATACTATCCCTGCTTTGTTTTGGCCTGGTTTGGCAAGTGCCGCACTATGCTGGTCACAATAGAGCTAATTAATTCAAACAGGAGTGGTAAGTAGGTACTGGGACATTGTAAATTCTATTCTACGACTACGAAAGTACAAGGTTATAAGTTTCGGTGCGACCGAAAGGTTCGGCAGTTTTTGCGCCGAAACCGAACCTTCGGCCGAAACATGATTTTTATGCCGAAACCTGCCGAAACCGAAACTTCGGTCGGACACTAAAAAATTTGTGCCTACGCGAATTCATGAGATTAGTTGCCAAGCGGACCCCTAGGCTTCCATGAGTCGTGGCAATAAGCCAGGACAAACCCTAGGAAGAAGAAGATTAGCCTTGCGAAGATAGCATATATTCTCGAGAATTTGGGACGGGTACCGCCTTGACCTTGGGGTGCCCTAGTAGTCAGAGTGGACGCCGGTTCGATTCCGGCATGGCCCGAAGAGGGCTAACCAATTTCAGTTTATACCCATAATTTATTTGAAATGTTACGTTAATAAAAAAATAAACTTTTTTGTGTAAAATAGATTAATTATATTAGTTGTTTATCGGCAGTCGAACGCGGCCCTGGTGTACCACCAGCGCTCCCACACCGGCGAGCGGCCCTACAAGTGCGCGCAGTGCCCCAAGTCCTTCACCATGCCGCAGGCGCTCATAGTGAGTACATTATATTGTAACAGTCGAACCCTGGTGTACCACCAGCGCTCCCACACCGGCCAGATTATAATTGCAGAATATTTCATTTAACACGTCGAATTCATAAAAGGCGAATAATACATTAAACATTTACAATACAATACAAAAATACAAAATAGTTTATTTGGCTTAACTTATAATATACGAAACATAAAGGGCTGGAATCTCCCATTAAGTATAACAATACTTGTGTCGGGAGACCCCGCTCTTCCATTAGGAAATAGTGACATTAACATTTTTTTTGTATTTTGTACATTAAACATTTAGTGCGCAAAGCAGTACAAATAGTACAGATATCAGTGAAACATCAAAATACTCCATGTTTTCTCCAAAATGATTGATGCCGTTGCCTGTTACTATTTAAATAGTGTTATGTTTTATCTCTTTAAATTAAATAACGTAAAACCACCCAAATATATTTGTGTGAAAATCCGGCCCTGTTTTTTACCTGCTCCTCGAGAAACATAACATTGCCTCCTTGGCGCCAGCTAGCCGTGCGCTCGCATTACCAGTGCAAGCGAGGTCTTCGAATACGTATCTTTGTTTCGGATCGCAGTGTCACAAGTTAAGCTGGTTTGAGAGCGTTTAGTCGCCTACCTTAGACGCACCAATAGAGATCAGTCAGCTATTCTGTTAGAATTCTGTATTAGTTCATAATGAATCTTATTCCGTGCTCAATAGAGTAGTAATTCAATAAACGCTACCTATGCGGCTTGACCATTTTTTCATAGTGGCACGCGCCTTTGCGGTTTTTAAACAATAGATAAGACGATAATCCGTAGAAGCTCACGGAGAAAAATAGAAACTATAAAAGGTGTTTTTTTTTTCATCTTTCCCAATTAAAAGTCGAATTAATTATAAGTTAGTTATTAGTATAATTATAAGTCGATTACTGTTTCAGTAAACTGCCTTAAATGTGATCAAAAATAGTCGGTACTTGACTGATTTGTTTGTTCGTTTGTATAATTGTGACGTTATTTATTGAAACGGACCTTATTGTCGCTTATTGTTTATGCTTTTATATAAATACAACACTGCGCTACGCAGTGCGGTGTAAGCGCCCTCGACAAAAGACCCAGGTTTCATGGATAACGTCACAATTCATTCAATTTACAATTAATAAGATAAATTTCCACCAAACGTTAATTTCTCTTTAACTTTCAATTTTATGCACTTGCACCGGTTTTAATATTTTTGATCACATTTAAAGCAGTTAACTGAAACACTAATCGATTTATAACTATTTATCAAAGCACTCTTTATTTATAATTTACTATTTCTACTGTTTTTATTAGTATTGAACTCTAACAAAATTTTGGTGGTAACTACTGGGAAAAAAATATCCCACCTTTTACCACTGGTAACTACTGGGGGAAAAAATCCCACAAATTACCACCAACTTTGGTTTGGTGGTAACTACTGGGATTTTTTTCCCAGAAGTTATCACTGGTAACAACTTGGTGGTAACTAGTGGGAATAATTTTGTTGGCTGTTACTCATACATTCTGGCTGATGTGATGCCGCTGTTTTTTTTTTCCGCGATTTCTGCATTGGCCATAATATAATAATAGTTTATTGGTTTAAACTAACACGATTTTCGTTCATAGTTTTAAAACGAATACAGGACTTAATCGTTAAATTAAAAAATAGAACTTTCCAACACATACCATCGGATGTCGTGTGTTGTGTGTAGGCAAAGTGACAACCCTAGCGTACAAGTGAATAATCAAGATCAAGTGCGGGTAGTTCGCAAAACCCGCGCAGCAAGATGTTGATACAATTCCTCGCCAGTCTGCCTGTGACCACGAGCGTAACGTCACGTTCGAAACGTCAGGCCATATAGTAAACGTAAGTTTACGCGATTAAGTCCCGTATTCGTTTTTAAACTATAATAATAGTTGTTCAGTATGATCTATAATATGACTACGCAGAGCATGAACGGTGGTAAAAATTTTACCCTGTACATACGTACTTACAGGGTGAATTTGGCATGCGTCATTTCCTCGCGTTGTACCGGCATTTTGCCACGGCTCGTGGGAGCCTAGGGTCCGCTTGGCAACTAATCCCAAGAACTGGCGTAGGTACTCGTTTTTACGACAGCGACTGCCATCTGACCTTCCAACCCAGAGGTTAAACTAGGCCTTATTGACATTAATCCGGATAAAGATGAGAAAGACTGATAAAGATGAGAAGTTTTCGGGTAGTTATAACATTTATTGGTTAACCAACCGAATATCAAACCGCCTGGATCTGTCACTGAACGACCTGACTTAAACCTACATTATTTGATCATGTAATGTTTTCATCTACCCTCAACTAGCTTAAGGAGCCATTTGAGGGTAGATTTTGTTTACTTTTATTTAAATACCTTCCTAAAGATACAGAGTATAGGTAATAGTATATTTTATTGTGTGATGAGTATACTCTTCTCTTCTCTTCTTCTTCTTCGTTGGTCCCTCATGCCTGAGGATCGTGACCAACAACTATGTCCCTCCATTTAAAAGAGATTTTAAGAGTATAAAACCTTACCAAAAATACGTTTTATGTGACAGAACCACCAGCTGGTGCATTCGGACGAGCGGCCGCACATGTGCTCCGTGTGTCCGAAGGCCTTCAAGCAGAAAGTGGCGCTGCAGCTGCACAGCCGGGTAACAACGGGGATACGGGATAAGGCGGGTCCACACAGAGCGAGCATACGCGCGAGCCATTATGTCTCGCGCGTATGCTCGCTCTGTGTGGACCCGCCTATTGACTATTTATTTATTTTCATCATACTTGCTCGACAAATATCTTATTTCATGCAGTACAAAAGACTAAGGCCTATATTGTTCCCGGGGGAGTTATGGAGTGTGAAAAAAGCTATAACTTCCTAGGGAGTAATAGCTTTTTTTGTCAGTAATTCATACGAACCATGTAGGTTTACTTTTAAAATACTGACTTCAAATTTAATATTTTTGTTTATGTTTAAAATTAATTAATTTGATTAATTTAATGGCCATTTAAAATATTTTTACGTAATTTTCAATCGTGGCTTAATGCTAGATAAGTCTGTGCCTTCGACGCATGATCACCCAATGACAATATGGCGAACGAATGTTTGATATGTCATGTATGTTTGTATTTTGTTTTTTTTTTTGCAAGTGTGATGAAAAACACTGTGTGTAACTCCGGGAGTAAGAATATTGCAAACTCGGGTCTTTAATTCCCGACAGCCGCAGCCTCTTACGACCCTCGTTTCCAAATTTTCACTCACTCCCGTCGTTGCACAATGTACTATTATTTAGCCTAGTATAGTCCTCCTCATCGTTTTCGATGACGGCGACCCTAAATAAACATTATGGACGTTGTCTAGCATGAGCCCTAATGTGGCTGGCCAGGCCGAACTTGCTCTTAAATACTCTATTGCACGCGTGACAATAAAGTTGGCCAGCTGCGTTGAACGTGTACACGTAGGAGGGCTTAGGGCTTAGGTCAGCCTAGTACATAGGTTTACAAGGAATCCCATTGTTGGGCAAAGACCCCATCTTATTCTAAACTACCGCGCCCCCGCCAAGACGAACCAAGCGCTTGAAAGGGCACTACCTACCTTTTCTCGAAGCGCTTCGTCGTTTTTTTTGAACCCTCATAACTTAGGTTTGGATTATCCCAGATAAACGAAATTCTCGGGATACGATGCAGTGGACCTATTAAACATAAAAAGTTTCAATTGCGCAGCCCTTATACTTTAGATTTTATTGATATCTAAAAACCCCGATGGGTAGATTTTGTTTACTTTTATTTAAATACCTAAAGATACAGAGTACAGTATAGGTCGTTCGCAGGTCCACACCGGCGAGCGGCCGTACAAATGTTCGCTGTGCGACAGTTCGTTCAAGCAGGGCCCGCACCTGCGCACGCACGTCAAGCTCATGCACCTCGCGCCCGAGCGCCGCCCGCGCCGAGCGCTCTAGCCGCCACTCTGAGCTCGTTGCAACCGTCCTGATAACTAGATGACGATCAGGCCAGGGATCGGAGCCAGCTATTTTCAACAAACTTCGAAATAACCATATATTTAGGGATTGCAAACCGGATTGATTTTCAATCCGGCCGGATCCGGCCGGATTTTGGCCATAACCCGGCCGGATCCGGCCGGACCGGATCCGGTTTGGTATAGGGATATTAAAGTTAAGTAAATGACATATTTTTCTAGTTTTTTGCGTAATACGTATTCCTTAATCTATAATTTGAAGTTAATAAATAACTTCTTAACAATAAAATTGAACTTAGTAGTAAAAAGTATGACACTGTCAATATCACTTTAAAAAGAAAATATGAAATCGGTCATTTATTATATTTAACCATTCACAAGTGCTCAAATTTTCGTTTACAATTATAAATTTGATTAGTTTCCAAAGCCCGGTAATGGGATGTGGGGTGGGAATTGGAACTCCTTGAAAGGACAAGTTTTCGTAACTATTCTTTGATTGAATTCTTTGTAACGTTAACATCCTTTATAGTAAGAAAATAAGCCAAAATAATATTCAATTTGCCCTCATTTTAGGCCGAGAAAGTAGTTGACTGTATGATTTAAAAAAAAATAACTTTTTCTTAATTTACAGAAAATTATATTGGTCAAATTATAGGGAATGGAACACGACACGACGATCTCATGCAAAAAATAATAGAGTGCAGGATTGAAATCCATCGCGGAAAAGGACTCCCTCAGAAAAGTTACATGGATCAAATAAAGAATTGGCTAGACGTAGAGTTGCATGTACCAGGAGATGAAGGAAATTGCATAAGATTGGTTGAAATTGTAAATACAAAAGATTCTCTCTTAAATTTGAATAGAAAATAAACAATATTTTATCATATATATATATGATAAAATATTGTTTATTTTCTATTCAAATTTACATATATATATATATAAAAGCGGAGTAAACTAAAGATCATCAAGGTTATCATATATTCATTCACACATGTAACACATATTGATTAGCCCAGCCCCAACTCTAGTCGGTTGAGTACCGCCGACTTAATCCTGCTAATTTGTTTATTTTTTATCTCATATCACATCATAATGACACAACATTGACCTTCTCTTTAGCATATAATGCCTTCCATGGCATCTCCATCCTTTAATTTTTCCTTCTATTATAGTATTTATGTAATCGTCATATCGTGCCAGCAACATGAAAGGCATCTTCTGTTCCCAGTCATCGACATAATAAATATATTTTTATTTAACTAAATTTAAACTTTTTCATTCGTTTTATGCTCTGTTCAACTTCATACCTCTCATCCGTCGCCTTTTCCTCATCTAAAACGTACAGTGCGTGCTATATTTAGGCATTTTTTTATTTTACCGGATCCGGTCCGGATCCGGTGATTTTTACCGGATCCGGTAGCTCCTGAAAAGTGCCGGATCCGGCCGGATTACCGGATCCGCCGGACCGGATTGCAATCCCTACATATATTACGGTATATTTTATACTATTATTAGATTGCCTGATTATAAATAAATAAAAAAGAACGAAAAAAATCTAGTGCTAACCACCAATTATTTGTTAACCTGTTGCTACCGGTGGGAACCTATAATAGGGTTGTTTCCAATTTTTTGAAACGCTTGTATTACGTTATATATTAACTAAAAGTTGCCCTAAAATTCAACTTTTATACTAAAAACGGCTTTAAATATGTTAAATTAACAAAATATATTTTGAAAGATGCTTTCGCGCCCAAAACGCTCTTTGAAAATTGTGTGACGTCACAGTTTACGGTTTGACACATAACTACATACACACACGTAGAAAATACGAGCTGTCAACTGACATTTGTCATTTGTTGTTTATCGCCTAACTGTCAACAGTGTCAATCCGAGAGTTGTGACGTCATCAGAATCTTCAATGACGTTTCGAGTTTGGTCACGTGACGTGTGCCAAAAGTTATTTTAAATTCAATATTTACAAAAATATGGTCATTACAGGTCCCCTAAAAGTAGTTTAACATGTTCTTATAATCCAAAAGAATTTATTGGGATACTATTCTGCCCTAAGATTTGTAGATGGAGACAACCCTATTGGCTCTTTGTTATGTATATATATAACTATTGTGCAATTTATAGCTGTTGGTTCTCCGAACAATAAATAAATACTGTTTTCGTTCCCATACATGAAATACCGGTTTCCGATTCCTGGATTAGGGAATGCAAACCGGTAAAAATTGCATAGAAATTACCGGTAAACCGATAAATTACCAGCATTTCTGATACTAAATATTTGCCGGTTGCATTGCCTAAATTTTATGTACACACAACAGTGGGCGACAAAAGCTAGTTCTCTGGAGAAATTCACCAGGCAGCCATCATTTTACAATTATAACGTATTACATATATTATTTATATTATATCAAATAAATTTGTAAATAATACGATATCATTCTACAAACATGTACAGTGATCGGAACTATGGGAGTAAAACTTTAACAAAACTTATCAAGCGGACGTAAAAAGAGTGCTTATAGTCTTAAAAATATTCGAATATCTATGAATGTAAATATTTTTATGGCTGTAAGTACTATACTATTCCTATCCCTATGGACATGAATATTTTTAGGGCTGTATGCACTATTTTATGTCCGCTTAACAAGTTTTGTTTAAGTTTTACTCCCATAGTTCCGATCACTGCTTATGTATCACAATTAAAATAAAAAATAGTGCATTATTTAGAGTGTTTATTAATAATAGTACCCTACAATAGAAATCCTCCTTATTGCACAACATCAAAATACAAAGAAACATTATACATACAGAGAGGTAAACAAAAGGCGACCTTATCGCTAAAGAACAATATCTTCCGGACAACCTATACAGGATGATTTCGGGGTCGTGGAGCAAGATAACAAGACATCACAGAGAATTCAAAGATGAGTCTAATGATGTTGCTCATTATTTATTATCACCAATAATTATGATTATTTTTCAGATGACAAGTAGAAAAAAACATGTTTGCATACAATTTGGTCACCCTACACAATGTGACGTCTTGTCGCTTTCCATACAGCGTATGTCAAAAGTCATGGGGTGACCATGATTACTTCGTATAAGATTAATTTTACTTGAAAAATAATAAAAATCAAACTAATTATCTTTCAATCAAATACTGCCGTATGATAATGTACATCATTTATAGATTCAGAAAAAGTGGTTCTGGATCACGACCCAGAAATCACCATTTATATAGTGGAGACAAATTTAACTACCTATGTAAAAACGTAACTGATAAGGAAGTACAAAAAAAACAAATTGAAAACTGAACAGCAGTAAACAAAAATATATTTTAAAATTACTGCTACATCAAGAAGACTACTTAAGCGCCACTTGCGCCATCCCACTAACCCGGAGTTAAGCTAACCCACGTTCGATGTGTAGCTGGCCCCGAGCGGCTAATCCTTTGTCTATTGTTAAGTAAAACCGCGCGTGCCACTACCTGCAAAAAAAGGATCGTATAATTCTAGTTGGCACCTGGGCGCGGGCTAGGCCAACGCTCAAAAAACCGTAGAGGGACCACACAAGAAATTTCAAATTATTTTTCCATTTGTTCATCTTGCGCTGCGCCGCGACGCTCCGAGGGGTGTGCGGCAGCCGCCAGTCTCCTGGCCGTCGTGGCAGGGAGATGGGACAGTGCATTAATTAGGCATTGGACCTTCCAACATCTTAGTTTAGGTACTAACATAGTCATTTAAGTATATTTGTAACTAACAAAATATGGATTGTGTCGTCCGAAATAAATGATTTTTATTTTATTTATTTTTGAATCTTATTTCAATTGCGGTGTGCTCCTATGGAGTTGAAATTCAATACCCGGTTAAAGTGACCGAACCATGTTTTAATGCAGTGGCATGTGCGGTTGTACTTAACAATAGACAAAGGATTAGCCGTTCGGGGCCAACTACAAATGTAAAGACTAACTATGGTAACTCCAGGTTTAACCAGTTAACCCCGGGTTAGTGGAATTGTGCAACTGGCGCGAAGTGTAGTATTGTATGTTCCCATTTGTAAGTAAATTACTTCGAATTATAATACTACATTACGATACAAGTGCGAAAAATAGGAAATTCGAAACGAGTGGCGAATTACCTATTCGCACATGTATCGTACAACGTTTTACAGTACATATGGCCATTTAAATGTTCGACACAGTAACGTAATATGCTAATTTTCGCTATAAAGTAGCACCATATGTGCTGTAAATAACTATTAGTAGTAACTATATGTAGTTTGCTAAGGCTTTAAAAATCTGTCAATGTCAACTCAAACCTCTTATTCTATGGTTATGGATATCATAGCACGTAGAAATAGTGAAAGTTAGACTGGTGTAGTTTTGTTAGAGAGCCGCTATGAGGGTGGCATTTGTTTAAAAATCCTCAATAAATAAATAAAGATTAAAAAAAAAAAATTCAAACCCCAACTGTCACAATTGCCAATACTCGCAATGTAAGTGTCACTGTCATGCTATTCTATAATCATAGCCCGAAAGATGCAAGTGTCAAGTAAACGTCATCATTCCATAGAAGTTGACGTTTAAAATAACGCGTGCACCGCCTGGGCTATCAAAATCGTTGCCAACTTATCTTGGTTTGACTTTTTTCTAGCCACTTAAAATATTTTTACACAATTTTCAATCGTGGCTGAATGCCGGATGGGTTTGTGCCTTCGATGCCTAGCCTGTCAAAAATGACAATATGGCGGACGAATGTTGAAAATTTCACCGAATTTAAGATATATTTCGCTTAAAATTTAGTCTTTTTTCCTCAATTGTGATGAAGCGGAACTACGTGACGGCGTGGGGCGGAGCGAACACATAAGACGCTAGCGGCATCTACCGGCCAACGGAGGCGTTACTCCCTCGATAAAGTAGGTAGATCTCGGACGTATCAGGAAACATAATAACAATTTTCATCATCATCATAAATTTAAGAGCTGCGCTCTTGTCGGTGAAGCAATCTCCAGGCATGCCTTTCTTTGGCTTCTTCCTTAACAATAATAACAATTTTATTGGAAAGTAATTTTTTATATTTTTCCATTTGTTTCCATGTAGTTCATGGGACGGGGACACATAGCAGTAAGTACACCACTTTCTGTACTAGAGCAGAAACTTTCCGTGCACTTTATAGATCAATTATGACCCACTTTCAGAGGAGCAAGGGATATGAAATATGAAATAGTATATTACAGGGTATGAACAGAAAATGCAGATTCAGATGAGATAATAATTACTAACACAAATGTATTTCAGTAATGGATATCCTTCATGATTCGCAGTAGGCAGTGACGTAGGCTACACAGTCATGGATATCAAAACAGAAGATTTCTACAGGAAAGAATTGGCCTGGGGGCGGTCCGTTGAATAGGGCCAGCGTTCCGTGTGGGTCCTTGCGGCACACCTTTAGCGTATAACCAACCATTTTGCTCTCGCAGGGGTCCAAAAAAAACTGGAATAAAAGAGTGATTCAGTAAGCATATTTTGTCTCTAGAAAAATATGTAAATTCATTTGTAGTTTTACATGTATGTAAAATGTATAATTGTTGGTGCAATAAAGAATATTTACTTACTTACTTACTTAAATTATAAAATTATCCAATTTCTCATTTAGGCATTTCTCCGGAGGGGTATGTTTACGTTGATATTTACAATCTATCCCTTTTTCGGAAAAAGCAGACCTCTACCAAAGGTAGCGCGCAGGCGCGTGACAACACGCCGCGCGAAAACCAAGTGTTGAGGGGAAAGGAAGCTCCGGATGCTGGTGCGTGCCCACACACCGCAAGCCAGAGTGCAGTGCCCTAAGCAGCCTGTCCGAGACTGCGAGAAACACTGCCGCGACGCAGCAGTGGACGTCTTCTCAATTCCCCCGCAGGGGATTGGGGATGCTGATCGGGGCGTTGGCCCCCTGCAGTGGTGTCAACCGCCAACCATGAATATGGCTGGGTCGTCGAGATGGGGCCTCGGATGAGGCTCCGATGGTCATGTCCGGGTTCTTCTCACACCGGCGAGATCAAGCTAGCCGGGTGGGACCCCGTTGGGGGAGGCCCAGCCAGCGATCGTCAACCGGTGTCAGGGTGGTGTCGGTCCGTGGTGTGGTCAGTCCGTTGTGGCAGGGGTTACAGGCGCGAGCTCGCGCGGCAGACCCCTGTGGTCGAGCAGGAGCGCGTGGTACGGCGCTATGCCACGGAGGTGGCGCCAGCGCGACTGGTCCGCGCGCCCGAACATCCGACCCACCAGGCGAGCTACGAAGTCCCGTAGCGGTTCTGCTCTCAGGTCGCGGGCTATGGCGTCATTCCTCACATAGCGAGGGGCTTCGACGATGGTGCGTAAAGTGAGCGACTGCTGATCGTCCAGTCGCTTCCTGTTGCACTCTCCCACTAGCGCGTACCACGCGGGGGCTGTTCGGACGTAAGTCTTGTACACGCCTAGCTTCACGCGTAGCGATAGCCGGGACTTCAGAACCGGGGCAGGTAGGACGCGAGCGGCACGCGTCTGGACGATCACGTTCTTGACGTGAGGCGCCATGGTGAGGTGGCGGTTTATGGTCACCCCAAGTTATTTCACCATCGGGGACCATTCGACGGCATGCCCCAGGAGTGTGAGACGCGGCGGCATCAGCACCTTGCGGGATATGGCAATCGCCTGAGTATTCGACACGTTGACTGACAGCCTCCACTTCTTCAGCCATGGAGGGAGGGCCTCTAGGGCGCACTGGGCTTTGTGCGCTGCGTGTGTTAGGCGGATGGACAACGCGATGTATGCAGCGTCGTCGGCGTACAGCGTGAGCGTAACGCCCTCGCTGACCGGGATGTCATCGGTGTAACGCCCATAACACACGGGCGAGTTGCAGCTTCCTTGGGGTACTCCGGCAAGGATAATGCGGTCGGTTGACACGGCGTCTTCTACCGCCACATGGAAGCGGCGGTCTTCCAGGAAGGTGGCCACAGTCTTGACTATTCGACGCGGAGTAGTAGACGTGGACAGCTTGTAGAGGAGGCCGGGATGCCATACGCGATCGAACGTCTTCTCCATGTCCAGAAGAACAGCGACCGTGTGTTCCCTCTTGTTGTAGGCTGCTGCAGCGATGTGCAGCACGCGGGCAAGCTGGAGCGTCGTCGAGTGTTCCGGACGGAAGCCGAACAGTTCGTCGCGTGGCTGAATGTGGGGCGTCAGGTGAGGCAGAAGCAGCTTCTCGAAGACTTTCGAGATGGTAGGCTGCCTGCCTCGACGCTGGAAGCGCGCGGCCTTATATGCGGATTGGAGCAGCGAGACGCGCGGGGGGCGAACGCCTCTAGTCGGCGGCCGCCGTGGTCGCGCCGCGATGTCGCCTTGTTACCTTGTTACCTTGTATTGTGTGCGCGCTGTGAGCGCGTCATTACACTTTTACCATCAGTCGGTGTGGTGAATAATATTATTGTTTATGTATTTCAAGTAGTAACACTTGGTCACTTTCTTTCATATATGAGATCTATTTCAGTTACTGAGAAGGATGCAATGCACACAATCACACATGTGTGGCCGAACTCTCGTTGCTAAAGGGAAAATAACTTACCTCTATGGTTGTTATCACATGATATATTTCATGCGGCTCCGGGAACATTCGGTGGTCAGTTTTTCTACCTGCGTAAAATAACAATTAGTATTAGTGGATGGATCAACTTTATTTGTGTGTCTTTACCCATCACGAGCAGACAATGTTGTTCCAGACATTACAGGCATGCGCGAAGCCGAAGCCAACAAGTGGACAACTTTTGACACTTTAGAATAGAATAGAAATAATTTATTCGTAAGCACAGACATAAAATAGAAAATTATACAAAACAGAGAAACATGATAAGGTGAAAGTGCCACGAAAGTGTCTCATCTCAGCATGTTGCTGGCGACTTCCAGCGCTGATCTTCCGATGAGACCATCCGGTGAAACAATCACGACAGGTAACAAAAATAATCAACATAATTAATATAAAACATACAAAATACAAAGATAGCAATAAGTTAAAAATACATTACAATAACTACAAATACGGTTGTATTGTTTAATCGGGCCAGACTCATCTTGGCCGTACATTACACCTCAGATTACAGCGCCATACGGCAGCTACGTGAACTAATCTAAAATGACAAACAAGACAGGTCGAACGTTATGCCCTCAACTACGCGTTTTCCCAATTTCATTTAAATTATAAGTAATTTATAACAAATTTACCTACTTAAGTTATTGTACATCCAATTATCCTCTGATAGTTCATCTTAAAAACATCGGAATAACAGGACGTGCCCCTAGCCAGCCGTGTGTTCTAAGTTGAATGTATAAGAACTTCGCTTCACTCGCTCGTGCGATATTAAAAGCGAGATTCTATAAATATTTCAAGAAAAGAGCGTACACCCATCTTAAATGCCGGCAACGCACTTACAACCCCTCTGGTATTGCGGGTGTCCATGGGCGATGGTAATCGCCTACCATCAGGTGATCCGTCTGCTCGTTTGCCTCCTTTATCATAAAAAAGACAGATAGGAGGACTCTCAAATACCCTGGTACATACATAGCAAAATAATTTCTCGAGATATGGGTGTTAAAAAATTCGTACCAATATCCTTCGTGGCGCAGTAGGACTGGGCGTCGGCGGCGGCAACGAGTGCGGCGAGCGCGAGCAGCGAGCCCGCGAGGGTCGGCATGGCGGCGGTGGCAGGGAGCGGGTGCGGCAGCGGCGGCGGCGGCAGCGGGAGCGGCGGCGGCGGCAGCGGGAGCGGCGGCGGCGGGGGAGACTGCTCCCTAAGTTCCTTCACTAGTCGCAGTCACGCTAATGGCGTCATTTCTCTTACTGCCGCCAGCGTTTTATATCTCGTACTAGCCATAACCAATCATTTTATTGTTATTAGTTCCAAACTATTCTAATCAAACGAATTATTGCCCCGTAATTAAATGGATATATGAATTGGAACGCTTATCAATGATTTTACAACAATATTATAAATGGAGTAGGTAACTAAGCTGCCTGAACATAACGGATTTCATTTAGCCATGGAAACGTTTTAATATTGATTTCATACAGAGTGGTCTTTCTGTAAATATCGAAAAGTCAATTTCACATTAATTTCACATTCTGGAAACAAAATGGGTAATAATACCTCTTTAGGAATAAAGTTTTTTCCCATATTTTTGCATTCCGTAATACTATTTTCATAATGATAATTTGCCCTAACAATCCTAACGCCCATATGTCTTAACCCTTAGACCGCCACAGACGAAAGTCGTGCCCTCAGCGCCGCCCGCGCATAACTAAATGTCCAAAATTAAATAATAAGTAGGTCAAAATAATCTGTAATAGAAAAGTTTTTGTAGACGTACATGTTTAGAGCCACCCCACACTAGCGTCTCCCGAGCGTCGGCGTCTGGTCAACTCTATGGCTACAGCTTGACGCAACGTTGGCGCAACTGCGCTGGGACGATATTTTCCATGGCGCTGACTAGACGCCGACGCTCAAAATACGCTAGTGTGGGGTGGCCCCTTATGGCTTGGTATACCAGCTACATTTTAAGCTTAAATCAAAAACCATCTTGCGTCAAGACAACGCTAGGGTTCACACGCCGTGTGTTAAAGTTATTGATGATTCCATGATTTAAACTAAGAGGTTCTTTGCACAGGCTTTAGGAACGACTCACTCACTCACTCGAGTGAGCGTTCTATAGGCAGACGAAAGAAAGGCTGGGAGACCTAAATTGCCCGTCAAACGGATACCAAGACCGCGATATTTGATCGGGACGATATTAGCTTTATTGGTCCCTCTGGGGGGTGTGAAAGTAACGTTCAGAATTTTGGCAACGGCATCTCTCAAAATTTGGTCAATGTTTATCTACAGTAATTATGGGAAATTTCCAAAGTGGGGCGCAGCGAAGGATGTACAAAAATTTAGGTGAGAATCGCAAAATGTAGAGGGCCATGTGTGGGTTGATTTTGTATAATAGGGACCGTGCGCGTTGGAGGGTCTGCCATCTTGTGGCCTGAATCGGAACCATAAACATGTACATTTACACGTCACGTGTTTTCGTGTGCATATTAGATTTTGCCATCTTGTGGGCTACATCGGAACAATAAACATCAGTAACATCACATTTACGCCTCGCGCCAAAAATCTGACGGCTCCTGTGCTGCCTCCTACAGTTCATGCAAACACTTATATGATGGTTCTATTTTTGAATTCATGGATAGCGGGATGATTCGTCTATAATGGGGCTCCTAAAAGTATTTAGGTATTCTGTTTCTTAATTACCTACTTCAATAATACCCGATTTGGTGTAGCCAAATCGGACCTATTGTAACAAATCGTTTTAAATATTAGGTTCGGTCGAATTATTCATGTCTAATTGTGTAATTGTGCATTATCGTAAGTATACCCGAGCTCAAATATGCAAGATCGATAACGTTAAGTCGGTTTTCGATGATCGCGGCTGTCCGGGTATATAACGGTGTCGGCGGCACCGGCACGCCACTCCGCATCCGCCATGTCACCGCTCCGCTCGCCGCTCCGTACACCGCTCGCCCGCTCGCTGCTCGCGGTCGCCGCGCTTCTCACTTTCGCACACGCGAAAAACTGTACACTGGTGGTATTCGGTAACTACAAACTACTAATTTATGACGGAAAACAACACTTTAAAAGAAAAAACAGTGGCACCCCGGGAGTGCCGACAGAAGTGACAAATTGTATCCCATCGCAAAAAAATGCCAACATGCATGTGTCTGTAACATACATACACAATATATGTACATACTTATATACAGAGGTGTCGGTTACGGTAACAGTAACAGTGCCCGATGCGCCTAAAGAGTTTTTCACTTCAATAACTGTTGTTTTTATTGAAGATATAATGCAACTTTGGTGTAGTAAAATAATATATTTCATCACAATTGCTTATTGCAGGACCGAGAAAAGTGGCGCTGTCTTGTGTCGGAGGCCAAGTCTCATTTTGGGTCGCTGAGCCAACGGAGTAAGTGAGTAAGTAAGTAAGTACAATTGCTTATTGTTATAGTTATTATATAATAACTATATAAGTATTTCATGCATATGTAGCGGAAGTAATAGCAAAACAAATCTCTAAGGAGTAGGTAATGGTTTTTTCTAATCGTCGACTGTAGTGGTTAAATTAAGATTTCGTATCAAAACTATAATTACGTATGGGCTCCCAACTCAACTATAATATTCTTTTCGATACGATAGTCAACTATAAAATACTATTTTACAACTATGTCTCTAAGTGATATAGGTGAGTCAAGAAAACAATTATAATCAATGGCTTACAAATTTCTTATTTAATTAAAAAGGTCCACTGAAAGGCTTGGACAATGTCGCCCCTAGCAACCATTCTTTGTTTACGATTCGTGACAAGCGTATGGTTGCAAAGTTTTTAGATCCTCACCTGTATATTTCCTTCTTCCAAAATAATTATCTTCTTTAAAGGGTAGTATGCATAACTGACTTATATCATTAGCCTTAATTTCTTTTCCTTAAGATACCTTCGTTCGAAACTTCTGTGCAAAACCTTACTAAGGCCCATACTCACCTACGGGTCTGAATGTTGGGTGCTGAGCAAAAAGGACGAGAATTCCTTGTTGGTATATGAGCTTAAAGTACTAAGACACATTTTCGGAGCTGTGATGGAGGATGAGAGATGGCGAACGCGTTATAACCACGAGTTATACCAAATTTATAAAGACCATAAAGATCGGACGCTTGCGATGGGCAGGGCACGTGTTACGGATGCACGAGGCCGAGTACCCAAACGCCTTCTAGATGGCTGCATCTGCTAGAGCTGCAGAGGCAAAGGCAGGCCCAAGCTCAGATGGTTCGACGGCGTTACCAAGATATCAGGGCGTTAGGAGTGACAATCTGGAGAAGGAAAGCCACGAATAGATCGAACTGGAGAGATTTGCTTGACCAGGCTAAGGCCAACCCGCGGCTGTAATGCCTGTAATGCCTTAGATGATGATGATTAATTTATTTTGACAAAAAGTTTCATTTCCCAAAGATTCCTTAGAAACAAATGAGTTTCTAATTTTTAGGGTTCCGTAGCCAAATGGCAAAAAACGGAACCCTTATGGATTCGTCATGTCCGTCTGTCAGTCCGTTTATGTCACAGCCACTTTTTTCCGAAACTATATGAACTATACTGGGGTCTATGGATTAGGTCTTCAAAAATGATATGAAGGTTTCTTATATAATTTTTTTCTAAACTGAATAATTTGCGCGAGAGACACTTCCAAAGTGGTAAAATGTGTCCCCCCCCTGTAACTTCTAAAATAAGAGAATGATAAAACTAAAAAAACTATATGATGTACATTACCATGCAAACTTCCACCGAAAATTGTTTTTTTTTAATACGTCATAAATGGTACGGAACCCTTCATGGGGGAGTCCGACTCGTACTTAGCCGCTGTTTTAGCAATTTGGAGCAAAATAATTCATTTAATGAAAAAAACGATGATACTTTTACATTTTTCTGGAAAAAAAATGTACTTAATATGCGATTTGTCAGCTTTTATGGTAAAAGCGTAGCATGGACACACACCACGCCGCCTAGGGTGAAAAATGAGACCTTTCCTCCTATTTCGGTTATTTCTTTCCAAGTGCACGAAGTCGCGGGAACAGCTAGGGTATATAAAAATAATTATCGTTGTTAGTTTTGTTACAAACCTTTCTTTACAGGAACCATCACTAGTTTTCCCACGCCTTTCGCTCCAATAATTAGTGCCGCCAGGAGGCAGGCTACTTGAGTTGGACCCGGGGTTTGTAAGTCACACTTTGAATTATTAAATTTTTCAATTACCACCAATATTTATTTATTTATTTATTATTTTCCGGAGACCCAACAGCTGGTTATATGTCTACACTTAGGTTTTATAAATGTGATACAAAAAGCCCATCACAGGTTCTCACCAGTAACTAGCTATACCTACATATATTATTATACTCTTTGGTAACTAGTACAGATTAACAAAAACAATTGGCGGTTAGGACTATTTCACTATACCACAGAATAACTAATAGTACTACCGACTATACCTAGATTTTAACGTATATAGCGCCAATTAAATACACACTTCCCGATATCGGGTCTGATAATCGTTTTCCGTTTCACGGAATATCAACACATCGTTAACAATATTTGAAATATAAAAAATACTTATGTTCAATGTCAAATTTTTGCATAAGAACCATGTTTTTATATAACAAATGTTGTAAACGATGTACTGATATTTGGTGAAACGGAGAAATACTCTTGCTCGGCCCCGAAATTGGGTCTGATATCAGGGGGCCTACCGCGAAAACCGAAATTCGCAAATTGCGGGGATCTTTCTCTTTTACTCTCACTAAGATGTAATTAGAGTGACAGAGAAAAATGCCCGCAATTGACGAACTTCGATTTTCGCGGTAGGGTTCCTGTTGTCTGCCTCTATCACTAATCAATTGTTTTTCTTTAAACTGTATCTTTTGCTGAGGTGTGCCAATAAAGAGTATTCTATCTATCTATATACAATGATTGTCTCTAAATATCTCAAAAATCTGCCTATCTGCTTATTCCTGCGCACATGGATCATGCTGCAGTTATTTACACACAGGCCATCAACCCTGTCCGCAATTGTGGTCAGGATGCTGTTGGAGCTGGCCCGTACTCTGCGCACCAGGGATGTGGCTCGTTTGCGCATCGTGGTAAGCAGTCTACCCGCGCTTCCGCGAACATCCCTAACGCGTTACAGAATCTGTGCAACCCCATCAGCACCCTGTACGCGTTGTTATATTGAACGCGCAGAGCGTTGTACCGTTTATACGTATAGTCCGCCCACAGGCTGCTTGTGTAGAAACTAGTACAGTAGGCTCTGAATAAATGGACTTTGATTTCTTTAGAGCATCAAGCAAACCTACGGGCTATCATATTCGCTCTGACGGACAACGCTCTGCGCTCGCGCTCAATATCGGCATTATCTTTAAGGTCAGCGTTCACCAAATATCCTAAATATTTAATTTGGTCAACGATTTTGAGTGGTTGACTATTTAAGTTAACTGGAAACGCCGGCTGACCCTTGACCTTAAAAATAACGCATTCGATCTTGCTGCCTTTGTAGACCAACCCATAGCTCGCTGCGTATCGTTCACAAATAGAGATCAGTTTAGCGAGCCCTCACGCCGAGGCGCACACCAACAATGTACAATGTGAAAACACTCCTAGGTATAATGTTATATTTTCAGAACGATGATGTCGTGGGCGTGATGACCACGGCGTGCAACAACGACACGGCTGGCGCTGCGCCGGAGATCGTGCAGGTGCCTCCAGTGGTCCACCACTCGCTGTTGTAAAAAGTCATATACCATTGAGGAGCAACACAATAACACATTAACATTACTATCATGTTGTCCCTGTCACACGGTGTTATATATCGTCAAACGTGGCACCATTACTTTCTGTGGCAATTTTACCACATGGTATTGCTTCACAGAAATAGCTCATAGAAACCTTAATTGAATATATGTTTATAATACAGCCAGTATTATAAATATATTCATATTCATATCCTTTATTTGTACTGATCATACATTGTCATAATTTACATTCATATATACAATAGGTACTTATGTCAGAAATACATACTTAAAATTAAAATCATTGTAAACATCGAGAAAAACTAATAGTAAGTAATTAAATTAACAATAAAATAACACTGCGCCCCGTTCCAATACGTTAGGCTATTATTCATTAATTAAGCGTATATTCATTAATTAAGGTATTCAAATAATATATATTAAAAATATTAGGAACTTACCAGGGGACGCCACAAGCCTTCAGGAAATTGTTATATACTTGGAAATTTAGACCCATCCCACTGTGGCCGGATGGCCGAGTGGTCTAGGCACCTGTCGCGTCAACAAAGAAAGCTGGTTAGATTCCATCTCTGGACACCATTGGAGGCCTTGGTCATTTTCCCTTCGGATGTGACATTGATTTCGGGTTCTAGGTATTTACCAGTGTGTACTTGAAATAACAGAAATTGAAATATTTTCAAAGTAATTTAATTTGTTCTTTGCCCACAAACTATGAGATTACGGGCTTTGAGGATGCTAAAAATGCTTTTAAAATTGCTTGCCCGGGCAAACAATTTCCAGACAACCCAAAATCACAAAGGAGCTGGGATAATATTTACTGTGATTTAACTTACAATACTCTTCTAAACAACTGTACGGGTCCAGATCACGCGAGACTTTTGGCGGTCGGAGCCCGGGAAGCCGGCTACTGGCTACATGCCCATCCTTCACCTAATACTGGTACTTTCTTGGATCCGACCTCCCTAAGACTGGCGACTGGTTTGCGACTCGGGGTTTCGGTATGTACGCCACATATATGCTCTTGTGGCACGGACGTGGACCGACTGGGACACCACGGATTATCTTGTCAAAAAAGTGCAGGTCGTTTTTCAAGACATGCGTCGCTTAATGACATAATCCGTCGATCTCTTGCCACCATCAATGTGCCTGCTCTTCTTGAGCCAACTGGCATTATCAGGGATGATGGCAAGAGGCCTGATGGGGTGTCCTTGGTTCCTTGGAGCTTGGGACGGATGTTAGTGTGGGATGCTACCTGCGTAGACACACTGGCACCGTCCCACCTCCAACGGACTAATGTAAAAGCGGGCGCAGCGGCGGAAAGCGCCGAAATTTTGAAACGTAATAAATATAAGAGCCTCGGTAGAGAGTACCATTTTGTACCTTTTGGCGTTGAAACTCTAGGTCCATGGGGTCCCAGCGCGCACAAGTTTTTTGGAGAAATCGCGAAACGTCTGGTTGACGTAACTGGTGACCGAAGAGCTGGCGGCTTCCTCGCACAACGTATCAGTATTGCGATACAACGAGGAAATGCCGCCAGCATCCTTGGTACAATGCCTCAAGGGCCTCTTTTAGATATAAGCTAGTTATAGTATTCATCTGTATATATCCATTATGTATATTGTTATTGTCAATTATTTGTTCTTAGCGCGCATGGTTTTTTTTTGAAATTGTTCCTTTTGTAAAAAATGTATTTGTGTAGGTGTACGACAACGGGTTCACGGTGCTCGACGTGCGCTGCCCCGACGACTGCCCCGCCGGCGGCCTGGCGCTGCCGCTGCTGTTCTACCGGCCGGGCCCGCCCCCGCCTCCACCACAACACATCACTGGGCTGTAGTAAACCACTTCTTTAAAGACCAAACAAACTACGACACTGTCAGAACTATCAAAGTGACTTATGTCACAGTCAAGTAAACTTTTCAGGTCTCGTCAACCTTTTTGTAATAAATAATAATAAAACATTTAATATATACTAATTATTAATTTATATACGTAGCACTAAAATTATAAATTAAATAAAAATAATAAGAACAGAGTATATTCAGCAGTGTTTGACAACATGCATGGACGTCCACCGGACTAACACAGGGTTTGTGATTTTACAATAAAAACTTTAATAGACGAGAAATACGAGTATCATGGTTAACACGCATGAGACTGGGCCATACATGTGCTCCTTCTGATCTTGCTAGATTTAAATTTATAAATGATCATGGATGTGACTGTGGTGCTGAGGAGGCTGACTTGACGTCATATTATCGCGACTATTTTGTGTGGTGGGTTGTCGGCACTACTTTGCCAACCCAACTCTACCAAGAAGCCTAGCAGACCCTTGATGTTGCCGACGACTTCTAGGAGAGGCCCCGGCGAAACGAGGTATTGTGCCCGGTACTCTGCTAACCCTGGGCATTCAAGAATGACGTGGGCGGCTGTCTCCTCTGCCTTCATGCACGTCATGCAGAGGGGGCTATCTGTAACACGTAGGGTTAATAGGTGTTTGTTTAGTGGGGCGTGGCCGGTTATGGCCCCAGTCAAAAGCCGGAGCGGTGGCCTCATCAGCTGTCTCAGCCTCCTTGACAAACCGGGGTCGATTGTCGGGAGGGCTTCCTTCGCCTGATTGCACGTGCCTAGGTTAGACCAGTACTGTTGATGTTTTACTTTGGTGTTGTGTAGCAGCATGTTCCGGAGCCAGGCATAAGGCAGAGGTATAATGGGCTTCGGTCCTGCCACCTTCAGTTCCGAGCCGCTTCTCACCAATAAGTCGGCTGCATCGTTACCTCGCGAATCGCTTTTCCCGTAGACCGGTAGTCTTATTTACTTGGGGTCGGCCCTCCTCGTCCGCATCCTCCACTGAGCGCGATTTCGTGGGGATCATTAGGAATATTATAAGTATGTGAATCTAGCTCTTTTTTTCGTTGTATGGACTTGAGGGCGGTGTTGCCCATAGCCAACGTCAAGTAAAAGGGTAGGAAATTAAACGCAGAAAGGAATAAAGAAAATTTAATTAGGAATTTGGAAAATGTGGTCAGGTGAGGTAGGTATATAAAAATAAAAACAATGTGATACATATACTTAATATTGTAAGCGACGATAGGTATTTTAATGTTATTATGGAAGATGAACCAATCTAAGATGTTATATAAATCAAGGAAGGGATGTCTATTGGAAAGGGAATAAATATGTTTAGATTGTAAAGTTTCCATGAGAACATTATGATCATATAAGGGGCAAGAAAAGAATATATAGTTAATATCAGCCTCCTTAGCGTCATGATGACGTCGAGTTGCGGAAACCAAGCCCGCGAATACCTATAACCTATTAGCCTCCTCAGCACCACAGTCACATCCAGGATCATTTATAAATTCAAATCTAGCAAGATCAGAAGGACCAGTCTCATGCGTGTTAAACATAATATTTCTCATCTATTAAAGTTTTTATTGTTAAACACACAAACTTTATTATGTTAATGTTAGCCCGTTGGACGTCCATGCATGTTGCCAATCACTACTGATTGCATAGATGGTAGGATCAACTAGATGTGCTATACGCGTACACCCGTAAGGGACAGAACATACGCAATGCGCCAAATTAAAAACACGATTGAACATAGCAAGTTATTTTTGGTATGTTGTCAGCAGTCAACATACTAAAAATAACTTACGTAATTTGGTCGGGTTATTTGTTGCCCACCATAAGCCATCCTAAAATTTACGGTAGGGAATAAAGAAAATAAAACTGTGACAGGGACAAGCAACCATAGCACTTTCTCTGCTACTCCTACTGAAATTTCCATATTTAAGGGCATCTCGTTCGGTCATCTGCCGGCTCTACCATTTCACCTCATTGTTATTGTACCTCTATGGCTGAATGTATATTGTTCTTATTATTTTTATTTAATTTCTTCTTCTTCCTCGCGTTGTCCCGACATTTTGCCACGGCGCATGGGAGCCTAGGGTTCGCTTGATAACTAATCCCAAGATTTGGCGTAGGCACTAGTTTTTACGAAAGCGACTGCCAATTGACCTTCCAACCCAGAGAGTAAAGTAGGCCTTGTGGGGATTAGTCCGGTTTCCTCACGATGTTTTCCTTCACCGACACGCGACTGGTAAATATCAAATAATATTTCGTACATAAGTTTGGTACGAGTCGGGGTTTGAACTCTTACCGCTAGGCCAACAGCGCTTCATTTATATTTAATTTAAAATTTATAATTTTATTGCTGGGTATATAAATTAATAATTTGTATTTAAGAATTGTGTGGGCTTTGTCTGAATTAAATGTTTTATTATTATTATTTATTACAAAAAGCTTGACGAGACCTGAGAAGTTTACTTGACTGTGTCATGAGTCACTTTGACAGTTTTGACAGTGTCGTAGTTTGTTTGGTCTTGAAGGAAGTTTCGAGTATAGTTTTTTACTACAGCCCAGTGATGTGTTGTGGTGGAGGCGGGGGCGGGCCCGGCCGGAAGAACAGCAGCGGCAGCGCCAGGCCGCCGGCGGGGCAGTCGTCGGGGCAGCGCACGTCGAGCACCGTGAACGCGTCCTCGTACACCTACACAAATACATTTTGCACAATTTCTGAAAAAAAATGCGCGCTAAGAACGAATTAAATTGCTTTCTACAAAAATATTTTATCTGTTAGTTCAAGTAGACACACTGCTATATACGTGTCTCTACTCCTTGGACATTGACCGAGATCCCGAGTAGAGTTCCTTCTCAGGAATTTTCTAATAAGGTAAATTATTTGATTGGATAAAATATATATTTGATTGGATAAATATAGATTAAAAAGACACTAGTGACATGACACACTCTTTAATTACCGTGTATTTACATACAGGCTGTTCCGAAGTATTCAATCGTAAATCATTAATTTATCCGTGAATACTGTGTCATTTGGAATGAGACTTTGTACATAGGTTAGTTAGAAATACCCTAATCGACACGTCCTATGTCCAGAGGGTAGAGAAACGTTGTATATAAACCGAAATAAATGTCTTATACGAAGGAAAAATGACCAAGGCCTTCAGTGGTGTTCAGAGTTAGAATCGAACCAGCAGCGTCCTTTGATTACGCGACAGATGCCTAGACCACTAGGCCATCCGGTCACAGTGGGATGGATCAAAATTTCCAAGTATATGACAATTTCCTGAAGGCTTGTCGTCGCGTCCCGTGGTAGGTTCCTAATATTTTTAATATATATTTATAATCCTGGCTATATTTTAAATATATATTAAATTAAGGTATCTTTGAGCTATTTCTGTTAAGTAATACCATATGGTAAAATTGCCACAGAATGTTGCCACGTTTGACGGTATATAACACCGTGTGACAGGGATAACATGATAGTATTGTTAGTGTTTTATTGTGTTGTCCCTCAATGGTATACTAAAGTGCCAATTACATCCACACTTTATCAGGTCTGCCGGGCTAGCACATGATTGGCGCGACCGTGTCTCGCGGCGAGATAGACTACCCGTTCCTCTTTAATTAACATAGTTAGAAAAAGATGGGTAGTCTATCTCGCCGCGAGATACTGACGCGCCAATCATGTGCAAGGCCTACTGATACCTACTACTACTGACCTGATTTCAGGTCGGGATATTTTTTCGTTTCACCAAATATCAGCACATCGTTTACAATATTCGAAATGTAAAAAAGTGTGGATGTAAATTGGCGCTTTATCACTTTTTACAACAGCGAGTGGTGGAGAACCGGATGCACCTGCACGATCTCCGGCGCAGCGCCGGCCGTGTCGTTGTTGCACGCCGTGGTCATCACGCCCACGATATTGTCGTCCTAAAAATAAAACATTGTAAGACTATTTTCACATTGTACGATCCAATATCGGACAAAAGACAAAGAAAATATTCCCTAAAGTGCCAATTACATCCACACTTTACCAGGCCTGATATCAGACCCGATTTCGGGTCCGTGAATGAGTATTACATTTAGGACAGGATAGCAAAACCGAACAATACATAGTGGATTAAAAAACAAAACATAACATACAAATAGCCATGTCACATAAAAATGTCAGTCCATATAATACATATGACCAGTGGCCGAGCGTTTACCCCTCTGGGTAAGCTCTTAAAGGCGTTTCCAGTTGTTAAATCCTCCAAGACTGTAAAGGATGTGCTGATATTTGGTGAAACGGAAAAATACTCATTCACGGACCCGAAATCGGGTCTGATATCAGGCCTGGTAAAGATCAGTCAGTGATCAGTGATCTGAAATAAACGGTTTTTATTTATTTATTTACAGTGTGGATGTAATTGGCACTGTACCCTATTTGGTTGTGTTTTTCTGTAAGTCGGTGTAAAATTTGTATTCATTTGTAAAAAAGCCCTCGAGGCCCACATGCAGAATACATCTTTTGAATTTTGGATTTTTTGTAAGATTGCCTCATAATATACGTTACAATGTAGGTATAGTGAAATACTGATAACCACCAATTGTTTTTGTTAATTTGTATTTACTGGTGAGAACCTGTCATTGGCTTTTTGTATCACATTTATAAAACCTATAGACATATTAACAGCTGTTGATCTCTTAATAATAATAAAGAAATATTGTTGGTAATTGAAAAATGGAAGGATTTAAAGTGTGACTTACAACCCCCGGGTCCAACTCAAGTAGCTCGCCTCCTGGCGGTAATATAACTGGTTTGAAAAAAACGGCAAAATCGGTGACAATTCCTGTGAAGAAAGGTTAGTAACAAAAATCACAACGATAATTATTTTATATCATTTTTATATATACTAGCTGTTCCCGCGACTTCGTTCGCTTGGAAAGAAATAACCGAAGTAGGAGGAGAAGTGTCATTTTGTCACGCCAGGCGGCGTGGAGTGCGTCCATGGTACGCATAGATGGTAGGATGAACCAGATCTGCTATAGACGCGTGCTCCCAGCGTAAGGGACAGAACATACGCAACGCGCCAAATTAAAAATACGTTTTAACATTCCTGACAACATATATCAAAAACAACCTACGTAATTTGGTCGCGTTATTTGTTGCCCACCATAAGATTTACTAAAATTTTGCTAAAATAATTTACTATATAATCTAAATAATTAATGAAAATTGGTAAGTATCACGCGCGAGGACACCAAAGTTGCATTATATCTTCAATAAAGACAACAGTTATTGAAGTGAAAATATCCGTGTTCATCACACGAATAAATGCCCTTACCGGGATTTCAACCCGCCACATAGGCTTTATAAGCAGGGTCACTACCCACAAGGCCAGACCGGTCATCAAATCGGTCGGTATCATATATTGGTAGTTACCGAGTTGCACCAGCGTGCAGTTTTTCGCGTGTGCGAAAGTGAGAAGCGCGGCGACCGCGAGCAGCGAGCGGGCGAGCCGTGTACGGAGCGGCGAGCGGAGCGGTGACATGGCGGATGCGGAGTGGCGTGCCGGTGCCGCCGACACCGTTATATACCCGGACAGCCGCGATCATCGAAAATCGACTTTATGTTATCGCTCTAGCATATTTGAGCGATGGCGAGACAAATACGCTATAGGCACTCGGGTACTTAACATAATGCACAATATGAATTATTCGACCGAACCTAATATTTAAAACGATTTGTTACAATAGGTCCGATTTGTTTTAGATATGGGTATTATTGTAGTAGGCAATGATTTTTAATATTTTTATACATAATGGATATATACAGAGGAACTATAACTAGCATAAATCTAAAATAGGCCCTTCATTGTACCAAAGATGCTGGCGGAATTTCTTTGTTGTATCTCAATACTGATACGTTGTGCGAGGAAGCCGCCAGCTCTTCGGTCACGTAGAGTAGAGTAATCTTTCCGATATTTCCAGAAAAACTACTCTGTATTAAATCAATATTAAAACGTTTCCATGGCTAAATGAAATCCGTTATGTTCAGGCAGCTTAGTTACTCCATTTATAATATTGTTGTAAAATCATTTATAAGCGTTCCAAATTATATATCCGTTTAATTACGGGGCAATCATTCGTTTGATTATAATAGTTTGGAACTAATAACAATAATGATTGGTTATGGCTAGTACGAGATATAAAACGCTGGCGGCAGTAAGAGAAATGACGCCATTAGCGTGACTGCGTCTGTTACTAGTGAAGGAAGTTAGGAAGCAGTCTAGCCGCGCCGCCGCCGTTCCCGCCGCTCCCGCCGCCGCTGCCGCACCCGCTCCCTGCCACCGCCGCCATGCCGACCCTCGCGGGCTCGCTGCTCGCGCTCGCCGCACTCGTTGCCGCCGCCGACGCCCAGTCCTACTGCGTCACGAAGGAAATTGGTACGAATTTTTCTCGAGAAATGACTTTGCTAGATTAGATATATTTATTTCTTAAAGAAAAAGACACAGTATTTTACACAAAAGGATAAAACAAAGGCTTTCACTAAAAGATCGTCAACTTAACATTAGATAGTTAATTTCAATGACAAATAGAATGAAAATGCTATGTAATGTACTCGTACCTGGGTATTTGAGAGTCCTCCAATCTTGGTTAGTTTAAAAACGATTTTTTTTATGATATAATTAAGGCGAGCAGACGCTTCACCTGATGGTAAGCGATTACCACCGCCCATGGACACCCGCAACACAAGAGTTGTATGTGCGTTGCCGGCCTTTAAGATGGGAGTACGCTCTTTCCTTTAAATATTTATAGAATCTCGCTTTTTTCTCGAACGAGCGAGTGAAGCGAAGTTCTTACATTCAACTTAGAACACACGGCTGGCTAGGAGCACGACCTGGCTGTCCGATGTTTTTAAGATGAACTATCAGAGGATGGTTTGATGGACAATAACTTAAGTATGTACATTTCTTCTAATTTAAATGAAATTGGGTAAACGCGTAGTTGAGGGCATAACGTTCGACCTGTCTTGTTTGTCATTTTAGATTAGTTCACGTAGCTGCCGTATGGCGCTGTAATCTGAAGCGTAATGTACGGCCAAGATGAGTTTGGACCGATATAACAATACAACCATAATTGTAGTTATTGTAATGTATTTTTAACTATTTACTATATATGTTTTTTGTACGTTTTAAATTAATTATGTTAATTATCTTTGTTATCTGTTGTGATTATTTCACCGGATGGTCTCATCGGAAGATCAGCGCTGGAAGTCGTCAGCAACATCCTGAGATGAGAAATTTTCGTGGCACTTTCTCCTTTTCATGTTTCTCTGTTTTGTATTATTTTCTATGCTTACGAATAAATTATTTCTATTCTATTATATTCTAAAGTGTCAAAAGTTCTCCACTTGTTGGGTTCGGCTTCGCGCATGCCTTTAACCTTTTGACCGCCACGGTCGGCTATGACCGACATCTGAAAGACTTGCCAAGGACGCGAACGACGGCTACAGCCGACAGTTTCGCCAATGCAATAGGGACTAACGCGGGACCCCATAAAGTTCAATTTCGCTGATCGCCTGCGTCCGGGGCACGGCATGTTCCTTCGCCGTCTGGCGTTCAAAAGGTTAAAATGTCTGGAACACCTTTGTCTGCTCGTGATGGGTAAAGACACACAAATAATGTTGATCCATCCATTATTACTAATTGTTATTTTACGCAGGTAGAAAAACTGACCACCGAATAGTCCTGTGGCCGACTGACATGTATTATCCGATGACAATCTTAACCGTAAGTTGCCATGCCAATAAGACCACACATGTTTGCGCTGACTTATTGGCATCCCTCGCAGTAACTGTAATAGATCTCATACATGAAAGAAAAAGTGACCAAGTGTTACTACTAGAAATCATAACATAAAAAGAAATTCACCACTCCAACTGGTAAAAAAGCCCCTTTGATTGTTCAAAAACGAATGAGAAATTTTCATTTTATCCACATGTGGGGCAGAGTAATCAGATGCAAATTTTGAGTTGTTTCCTTATGTTAGCTGGTAGAATTGACTTTTAAATGACGATTTTGAATGATAAATGTTTTATTAAATCGAAATGGGATTTGATGTGCTTTGATTTTTTTGGTATTTCATATTTAGTAAGTATTTTCCTTACGTTGGTGTGGTGGAAAAATTTGTGTTTCACTCGGAGGCAAAGTTCTCGCTACGCTCGTGGTTCAATTTTGAAATCTTCCGTTTGGTCGGGTATCAATATTAGCACGAACGGTTAAACAACAACTTTGCTCCCTTGTAAAACAAATAACTATTATTAAAAGCAAAAAAAACTAATTTCACCGTTTTTGAAAATTAATCCCCCAAGGTGATGAAAAAGTTTGGACAAAATATGCTTACTGAATCAGTCTTTTATTCCAGTATATTTGGGACCCCTGCGAGAGCAAAATGGTTGGTTATACGCTGAAGATATGCCGCAGGGACCCACATGGAACGCTGGCCCTATTCAACGGACCGCCCCCAGGCCACTGGGTTCCTGTGGAAGTCTTCTGTTTTGATGATCATAACTGTGTAGCCTACATCACCATCTACTGCGAATCATGATGAAGTATATCCATTACTAAAATACATTTGTGTTAGTAATTATTGTTTTCATCTTAATCTGCATTTTCTGTTCATACCCTGTAATATACTTCTCATAATATCCCTTGCTCCTCTGAAAGGGAATCATACTTGATCTATAGCACGGAAAGTTTCTGCTCTAGTGCAGAAAGTGGCGTACATAGTACATACAAATGGAAAAATAAAAAAATTACCTTCCAATAAAATTGTTATTATGTTTCCTGATACGTCCGAAATCTGCTTTATTGAGAAAGTAACGCCTCCGTTGGCCGGTAGATGCCGCTAGCGTCTTATGTGTTCGCTCCGCCCCACGCCGTCACGTAGTTCCGCTTCATCACAATTGCGAAAAAAAACTAAATTTTGAGCGAAATATATCTTAAATACGATGACATTGTCAACATTCGTCCTGCATGTCATTTTTGACAGGTTAAGCATCGAAGGCACAAACCCATCCGGCATTCAGCCACGATTGAAAATTGTGTAAAAATATTTTAAGTGGCTAGAAAAAAAGTCTAACCAAGATAAGTTGGCAACGATTTTGATAGCCCAGGCGGTGCACGCGTTTTTGACAGGTTAGGCATCGAAGACACAGACCCATCCGGCATTCAGCCACGATTGAAAATTGTGTCATAATATTTTTCACCACGCCCTCTTGATAGTTCAAAAACTAATGAGGGAATGCATATTTTGTGTTATTTTCTTATGCTAGCTGGTAGAATTGACTTTTAAATTATGAATTTGAATGTTTTTTTTAATTACGTTCATTTGAATTTGATTTGGTTTAATTTTTTCGTTATTTCATAGTATTTTCCTTGCGTTGGTGCGGTGAAAATTTTTGTGTTTCACTCGGAGGAAAAGTTTGTCTAACCTTCGTGCCTTGAAACCCTCGCAACGCTCAATATTCCACTTCTCGAATTTGGAATCTTTCGCTTGCTCGGGTATCAATATTAGCACGACCGGTTAAACAACAACTTTGCCCCCTTGTAAAACAAATAACTATTAAGTGGCTAGAAAAAAAAGACAAACCAATATAAGTTTTAAACGTAAAACTTCTATGAAATGATGACGTTTACTTGACACTTGCACCGTGTGGGCTATCACAATCACTGCCGACTTAACTTGGTCCGACTCTATTAAATTTCTCAAATATAATATTTTTAAAGATAAAAAAAAAATTAAATTATTAACGTCGGTATTTTTTTTTATATCCTACGTTGGTGGTAAACAAGCATACAGCCCGCCTGATGGTAAGCAGTCTCCGTAGCCTATGTACGCCTGCAACTCCAGAGGAGCACGTTGCCGACCCAAAACCGCCCCCCCCCCCCCCCCGCCGCCCTCGTTGAGCTCTGGCAACCTTACTCACCGGCAGGAACACAACACTATGAGTATGGTCTACTGTTATTTGGCTGCTGTTTTCTGTAGGGTGGAGGTACTTCCCCAGTTGGGCTCTGCTCTAGATCTGGAATGACATCCGCTGGCTGTGCCCTACCACACAAAGCGAGATGACATTCACAATGCCCGTACCTCTCTTGAAATAAAATTCCTTCATACCTAATACTTGGTTCGTATGAATTATTTTTGTATGATTTAGGATTTAGGAGGCAATACCAGCGGACAAACTGCCTGATGGTAAGCGATTATCGGCGGCCATGGATTTCCGCAACACTAGAGGAGTATTAAGTGCGTTGCCGGCCTTTGAGATAGGAGTACTCTCTTTTCTTGAAGGTTTAAAGGAATGGTTTCTTTATTTTAAGCTTTTGAACTGTAGATAAGTTAACAAGGACACACAATAAAACAAATGAGTTGTACACAGAATATTGATATAATATTATTATATATCATAATTCAATGAATTCAATAGTGGAATGCCGTCCATGCTATCAGGATAGCCACAGTACTCGGTGACGTAAATCGTGGAGTAATCAGACTCATATTCGACATGCGGACAGGTGACGCGGATGGGGGTGTACTTGTGGTAGGGCGGCTGGTCGTGGATGGTGGGGGGGGCCTGGGAGGCTGCACTGTTCAGGCACGCCAGTATCGTCTGCCCGACCCGTCTCAATGGACGGGGGCAGGTCTCCTGGAAAAACAAGTCCCAGTCAAATGGGGTAGATAGAGCCACTCATGCGCAGCCCAATAAGTAGTGTAAGTGTTAAGGCACTGGAGCAGAGCGGTGAGCGAGATAAAAATACACCATTAGAATTGCGTTAAATCTCTGCTCCTCTTTGCGCTATTGGTGGATTTTTGCCTCTCTCACGATCCGCTCTAGTGGACAGGCAGCCTTAATCTCGATCCTAATAGTCAAAAAGCTTGTGTCATTTATTCACACTTTAACTATTCCAAATGTTATTATTATTTTACAAACGGTTACTGAGAAAAATCCTCAACCGATTTCAAGAACGAAGCTCCATTAACAATGCTTTGTATGGAGCACTAAAAAGAAAAACCAACTCCAAACCTTACAGAAAACTGCAGTAATCACTCAGTGTTGTGTTCCTACCTGTGAGTAAGGTTGCCAG
Organism: Cydia pomonella; assembly: GCF_033807575.1. Lineage (NCBI taxonomy): Eukaryota > Metazoa > Arthropoda > Insecta > Lepidoptera > Tortricidae > Cydia > Cydia pomonella. The sequence continues at coordinate 10,216,149 of NC_084729.1, forward strand.
AGCTCAACGAGGGTGCGAAGTGTTGGGGTCGGCATCGCGCATGTAACACCTCTGGAGTTGCAGGCGTTTATAGGCTACGGTGATTTACGGGTGCTTACCATTAGGCGAGCTGTACGCTTGTTTGCCACCAACATAGTATTAAAAAAAAAACCGTATCCTTTTTAAATATATCAACTATCAAATAATATGTTTGCAGTCGGTGCGCAACATCTGACCAGATGTAAATTGTTGCTGTTTAAGAGAATAGAGGACGGCCGATTCTCTATACAAAGTAGTCCCCATTTTCCTCTCTGAATATTGACATTTTGGAAAATATTTTTACATAATTTGATTCATTTGATGTATATTAACCATAGCTATGCCCCTAAGTTTGACTAGCTGTGGTTGTTAGACAACGAATTTTATCAAAATATTTTGAATAATGTTAATTAATATCCAGAGATGAAAATGAGGCCTACGTTCGTTTGTATGAAAAGGCGATTTTGCGCGGGTTTCCAGTTTCGTATTAAGGAATTAATACTCTACCCATAGAAATATAGATACTCTAGCTATCGATAAACAAGACCTAACCGGGGGCCTACCGGGAAAACCAAAATTCGCAAATTGCGGGGATCTTTCTCTTTTACTCTTAGTAAGACGTCATTAGAGTGACAGAGAAAAATGCCCGCAATTGACGAATTTCGATTTTCCCGGTAGCCGCCCAGGACCTAACAGTTCCTATGATTTCCAAATCTCGAATGTACCATTTCATGTTGTTCCTTATATCACGTTTCTTGGGGCCGTATAGCCACGATAACAATGATTTACGACAAACACTATGAATATTCTTGTTTAAAAAAACGGTCTAGTGCGAGTTATCCTCGGGTTCCGTACAAACTTTGAATTATCTCGTGTAACTATAAAGGCGAAATACTTAATCAGAAGTATCTTCGAGGCAACGATTGGCGACAAGTCGCACAGGACCGAGAAAAGTGGCGCTGTCTTCGCGCTGTGGCCAAGTCTCATTTTGGGGCGCTGAGCCAACTGACTAAGTGTAAGTACGTATAAAATGTGTATGACCCATACACCAATCGAAAAGTTAAATTTAAGTGTATTGAGATGATAAATGCGTTTGATTGGTGTTACATATAAAGGTCCAGATTGGTCCTTGCGTCCTTGGCTACCTCTGACAGCGAGTTCCACCAAAAATACTTACGGGAATCATTAATTTGCCGTCTGGGCATGGAATGTATCTCGGGAATTCATATGTGTGGTTAGTTTTTCGACCTGTAAATTAAAAATAAATCATCACTTGTATATAAATACAACTTTCCACATGGACAATTTTGGAAAAATCTCTGGGTGAGCAAATTTCTTCGTTTCCAAAATGAAAGGTTCCTAAATTTCCTGTATTTTTTTTGTAGTGTTTCGTATTTGAGCCGTATTTTGAATATCGCTATGGGTACATACATAATACATTGTATTGGATGTAAAAAGAGGTCACATGCTTATTGCGTAGTGCGTCAATTATAATTTAAATAATGTGTACCATATTTTGTGAGTGAAAAGAAATCTGACACTGAAATATCTGATTATATTATAAAGTGTTTTATTAATAAAAAGTTACATATAATTTTTTTATTTTATTTAATACGACCGTGACGACCGGTCTGGCTTAGTAGGTGGTGACCCTGCCTATGAAGCCGAAGGCCCTGGGTTTGAATCCCGGTAAGGACATTTATTTGTGTGATGGATGAACACAGATATTTGTTCCTGAGTCATGGGTGTTTTCTATGTATATAAGTATTGTTTATCTATACAAGTATGTATATCGTTGCTTAGTACCCATAGTCCAAACTTTGCTTAGTTTGGGGTTACGTCGAGCGCTGTAAGATGTCCCCTAATATTTATTTATTTATATTTTATTTATTTATTTATTCTCTTTGTCTTGTTACATTCGACCCACAACGTGTTACTTTAAGCCCGTCAACAGGTTCAAATGTAACAACAGACGATTTTTTTCTGATACATACAAAAAACATAGATACCTGTAATTAAATAAAAATTGTCTCGCTTACCAAATTCCTTAATGGCGCAGGTGGGTGGAATAACGCCGGCGGCGGACCACAGAGCAGTGGCGGTGGCGCAAAGTGCAGCAAGAGTGGCGCAGGCGAGCAGCGGCGACATGGCGGCAGTGGCGGGGTTGGCGCGAGGCCGCGTCAGCGCCGTTATATACCTACTTCAGTGGACTAGGGTCGCCACGATCTCGGCTAAACCATCATCGGTCACCACCAACCATTTGGCACTAAAGGATGTCAAGTTTCGTTGGTTCCGCAGCCGGCTCCCTGACACGGAGTAGCGTAATGGATCGTAGCCATAACGTGTTTTGTAGTTTTAAGACATATTTTTTACAATAAGTATATTTATATGCTGGTTAGGGTTTGCATGACGGATCCGAAATGTATGGGAAGATCCGCTGATCCAGATACGGATAATTTCATACATTTGGATGCGGATTGCAAACCCTAATGCTAGTTTAAAGGTATTTATCGGCATATTATTAACTGGGCAACTTTACTTGGCCATATAATAATATAATTTGGCTGTGTATTAATATTTTAGCGCTAAAATTGCATATTAGCCCCAAACATAAGCATCATGTTACTAAAAAACAGGCAAAAAATCAAGTCACCATAAAAAATATAAGGAACTTGAAAATAATAAATTGGCAATGAATATTGTAAAGCGTAGGATTTAAATTTTTGTTGTCATATAGTTGTTAAAACCTAAATAATCATATTGTTACTAGCTACTTATTATTTTCTCTTTTTTTATAAATAAATTTCCGCTTTTTATTCTTTTTAAATAAAGTAACTTTAATTCTGTAAATAAATAAAGTAATATTTATAAGTATGTACTTAGCAGCCGCCTTGTGTCACCGCCTCAATTCGGGCAGGCTGAAAACCAGCGCTGAAAGCACGCCGTAAAGGCGGGACTAGCACATCTGAGCCAGTGGCGGGACAAGATCAAAATTTGGTGTGGGCAAGGTACAATTTAGCGAGGCCCTCTGGTGGCGTAAGAAATAACGAATCATTTTTTACGTTGCTTCCCAGTTATATGTATTTGAGGCGCGAGACCCCTCGGACCCGCACGTCGCCCACGCCTAGCGCCGCCTCTGGCTGAGACTGTTCAATTGTCACGTAGGCAGATGTAATTTGATCTTTAGTTTAGTTTTACGGCCTTTAGTTTGGGACGCCACATGTGTGGATACCCTTGCGCCGTCCCACCTCCCAGGGACCTCGACCAAGGCCGGAACGGCCGCCGAAGCAGCCGAGCGTCTCAAACGGCGCAAATATGCATCCATTGATTCCGGTTGTATGTTTGAGCCGTTTGGGTTGGAGACCCTCGGACCCTGGAGACCCGGAGCCCATTGTATTTTCAGAGAGCTGGCGAAGCGTCTCATTGATGCTACGGGTGACCAGAGGGCTGGTTCTTTCCTTGCCCAGCGAATTGGCATCGCCATACAGCGCGGTAATGCCACCAGCCTTCTGGGCACCCTACCATCGGGCGACGAGCTAGCCCCCATTTTTTATTTGTAAATATATGTATTTAGATATGTTTCTTTACTTTAGTTATATTCTTTTTTATATCTACTTCCTTTTGCTGAATAAATGTTCTTTATTTGATCTTACTTTATACATATAATTTCTAGGTTAAATATTAGCTTAAGTGTGTACAAATCATTGTAATTTAACCATGTTATGGCAATAAATTATTTATCTATCTTATCTGTATTGAGCACATCGTTTCAGGTAAATCGGTTAGTATTTAAGTTACGGAAGCAGCTAAATTTAATGAATAAATAACATCGTTTGTTTATGAAAACGGGTAAGAACATAAACCTTATATTTATGCGTAAAGGTGTTCCCACATTGGTGTTACGGAGTATACAGATTGCCACAAAACACATAGGTACATTTTTTAAAATCCATTTCCCTCCCTTCGTGTTTATATTTATCGCCACTCGTTTAGAATTTCCTATTTTTTGCACTTGTATCGTCATGTACTATTATGGTTTCGGTAGGTACAATTTTTTACTGCGCAATTTTTCGTTATACGAGTAGGTCATGTAGACCTTTAATTGGGTCGAATAAATAGTACACAATCTTAAGCGACAATTACATCCTTTCCGATTTCGGGCCCGAAATAATCGTTTGTCGGCCCGAAATCGGGTCTGAATTTAGGCCTAATAAAGTGTGGATGTAATTGGCACTTTAGTACGCAAATTTGGCCGAATATTCGTGGCACCTCTATTAATAATACTTCCGAAGCCAATTATTTTAAATATCATTTGTTTCGGCCGATTCGATTTAGATAATAAAAGTAGTAGGCATACTTAATAAGTTAATAACGTTTGGCATAACTATTCATCCGAATTGATTAACCTATTATAATTTTAACAGGTAGCCAATTACCTATTTCATGGTTAAAGTGTCAATTACATCCAAACTTTATTATAGACGTCGGGCCCGAGCTAGAGTTGTTTTCCGTCTCACCAAATATCAGCACATCATTAAATAAGTTTTTGCAAAAATTTCACTTTTCGTACAAGCTTTTATCGCTGACTGTACTTTTTTCCACAGGCAACTACTTAGTACTCATCGAAAAAATTCTAAAAACCCCAAACACAATTAGGTTGCGTTGTTTTATCACAGAGTTCCTATGGCTACCTCCTGTCTCCATCATTAGATCAGCTTGATGGTACTATAATATTGCATTGTCACCCGACTTACATATGTATGCAAATTTTCAGCTTCAACGGTTAGTGGGTCAAATTTAACTTGCAAGATTTGTCCCATACATACTAACAGGGCAAGTAAAATAAAAGCTTGTAAAATATTTAAAATGTAAAGAAATTGTTCATATAGTCTGTTCGGAAAGAGTCGTGGAATGTATTGGGCCCCATACATTGCATGACTCTTCTCTTTCCGCACAGACTCAATGCAAAAATATCAAACACTGAACATTTCTGTCAATTAGAGACAAATTATTTTATACATTTCAAATACTGTCAACGATGTGCTGATATTCCGTGAAACGGAAAATTATTATCAGGCCCGGCATCGGAACTGATATCGGGAAGTGTGGATGTAATAGGCACCTTACTAAGGTTACGCACTATCGCAACCACATATCGTCAGGTGACAAGCAAAACTCACAAATTACAAAAAAAAACATTAAACAAAAATCAACCTTATTTTAGTAGTAATATGGTTCATTATGGGTGGTGATAAGTAGTGAGTTTTGCTTGTCACCCGATGACATGTTAACATAATCTAAAGCCCACGATACGACCGGTGGGCAGTGAGCCTGCCTAGGCTGCCTATGAAGCAGATGGTCCCGGGTTCAAGTTGAAAAATGAAAATTTATTGATAACAATAGTTACAGGTCGTCTCGTTGTTAAGTATATTATACCTACTTACACAAGGTAAGTTTATTGTTTTTGATTATACGTATTTACAATCGAAAATTCGTTACATTATTTAATACATTTAAAAATTCATTATTAAAAATTAAACTATAAGGTAAGTGGCATGTCAAAAAATTAATTGTAAACATAAAACATATTAGTAAGGCTGCCGTCCTATCCCTAAAACCTATCTAACCCACAAATTATAGTTTTGAGATATGGGCAAAAAACGTTCAAACCAATATCTCTAGAAAATGTGTACATTTATTCGGGATTTATTTTATGCAAAAATTAAAACTAAATTTATGCTTACTGTTTTTGAAAACCATTTTCTCAAATATTATTTTATTAATTAGAAAATCACAATTTTGTGTTTTAGTATTGCAAATAATTACTAAAATATGTACGATATTACTCCTAAACCACCGTTAAATATACTTTAGCCGTTCTTTAGAATTGTATAATATATAAAAAATATCTAAATAACGGCCAAAGTCAATTTACGTGTTTATAGTATCGTAATTGTGAATTGTGTAATAAACAAAACACAGCTTAATAACCGCAAAGGTACTGAACAATTTTATAGTATTGTATCTGTTAAAATATTACCTAGAAAACATTTATAATACACACGTTATTGGATTGTGACCGTTTTTTAGCTATGTAATGACCCTACATATTGAAGTAATTTGTATGCGTTCCTATTCTAAAACCCCGTTAAATGACGAATGCTCACTAGGTTTAAGTCGTGGAAATATTTGCATTTTTTTTTTAAATAAAATCATGTTGATCAGCATTATACTACTAAGTTTATAGAGTTACTTATTGTTAATCATCATCGTATATGTATTTATTTGCATTCAAAAATAAAATTAAAAACGTAAAAAATACTGACAAATCAGTCTTCAGCTTTGTACAATTTTACGCGAAGGAGTAAAAACGAAAATTGTGTCAGACTCAAATATTTGTTAGATGTAGGCGTAGATTACTAACCATTGTAAGGTAGGTATCAGGTGATCCATGTAAGGCCCAGTACCTAATAAAGACCACTTTTGAAAATGCGCCCCCCGCGCTTTGATTGCCAGTTCAAAAACCTAGTAAGGCTAAATGACCACACTAAAATCTATTAGTTCTCAGATTCCTACTAGTTTTTTATATGGGATTTGTGACTTCCTGAGTTTTACGATGGTAAAAGGTAACTCAACATGCTACTTACTAGGTTTAGAGGCATCGAAATCTGTAGTAATTATGCCGAATTTGGAGCAGTTGTCTCTGTAATCGGTGAGGACTTACTAGTTGGATTCACATAAGATAAAAAACGAATTTACAGAAATGTGTTACCTACTTTAGCATCTTCCTTTAACATCCTTCGCATAAATATAAAGCTAAGTGTCATGCATTACGGAATCACTGCAGTACAATATGCGGAGATGATCAAAGGCTTCAAATTCATAATTTCGTTGAATTTGGGGACCATCTAAAGTTTGGTAGTTTCTTAAGTTACTTGGAGTTGGAACCATCAAAAAGGTGAATTAATGACTTCTTTGGTCTCGACTCCCTTAATCTGGACTTCTTTTCTTCTGAAAAATTTTCTCGGTAAGTAGGATATCCTAAACTTTCCTTCGAATGCATCAACCTAACTTTTTTTCAAATACCTCGACTTCTGACTATCCTTCTTCCTCTCTTGATCAATTCACTGATAATGCCCTTAGAAAGGACGTAATGTTCATCTCGTCTAATGCCGTTGGAGTCGACAATCTGAGCAAAAACTCTAATTGACCTTATTGATCATATCATCATAGGTATTTCTTCTTATATTTTCCCGTCGCTTTCATAAGATACCGCTATTACTTATTCCTTTGCTAAAAAGTCCAATTCCTCCTTCTTCTTAGACTACCGCTCTATTTATTTCCATTTCTTCCTTTCCTCTCTAAAGTTCTTGAGTGTCTTTTGTACATCAACAGGTTACTGTTTTGAATAGACATGCGCTCACAAATCCATATAAACCAAACCCGATTACCCCACATGGCACAGCACTTCACCGCTCTTGTAAAAATTACTGCATATATACTTGCAAATATGGTATATCAGGGTGTTATCGTTCTTGGATTTCGGTAATGCTTTCAACACGAGTGACTTCGACATCTTACTAGGCATATTGCGTTCTCTTAATGTATCTCCTGTGATAGATATCTAGTTCCATAGTTATTCAGTAGGGCGTCAACATCATATAAAGGTGGATTCCTCTTGATCTTCATTTTTCTTGCACAGAACGGCGCAGCGTGTTGTCTCCTGTTTTATTTCATAACTGTATAAACTCTAACAAATTATATTTTCTTCTTCTATCACTTTAAACATACCGTCAAGGCTCTTTTACTCATCTAACATAGACTATCTGCACCATGAACACGAACACTAATTTAGAAAGCATTTTGATTTGGACTTACACGTTACGGTCTCAAGGTAAATCCACTGAAATTCAAGTTATAGTGATAGGTACATAAATCAAAGCGTTCTGCCAGGGTTGATTTTAATACTCTACTGGCCATTGTTTTTAACTGTACCTATTTAGATTCCCTTCTCTCTAGGTCTGCTAAATCTAAGCCTGTATTCTGAAAATCGTATAACGCATAAAAGAAATAACAATTTTAATTTATTCCTTATTTCATTACTTATTTATGTAGTCTAAAAGATGTATAGGATCTAAGATAGTTAAAATCTAATCTTAGTGTGCCTAAATCTTTAATATAAAGAGATATTTAACACTTACATTCGCATACCGGACATTTTTGACATAAACATGCATCCATTACTCACCAACGAAAACAGACAACTTACTGCGCGCGCGCCGCATTGAAAAACTGTCTGTCCTACGTAATTAAATTTAAGGGAATATGTTTTATACTTAGCGGGGTTTTAGCGTAGCATTGTTAGTTGGCCATGTTTAACTGTTGTATTATTATTCTTTTTCTCAAACATAATTACCCGTTAAGAAAACTAAATAGGTTTTAGTGGTGTATTTGTAATATGGATCGCAATAAAAGTCTTTTAAACACACAGTTAAAGAACGTTAGCCATGTTTAAGCGTAGTAACTGTTTTTTTGTATAGTATTTATTATAAAAAAGTGTACGTGATAAAACATAATAATAGGGTTAAATGGCTTTAATGGAAATTTATAAAGTTTTTCCAAGTAAATGTGTTTTAGCTTTGTATGTTGTAAAAGATTAATTAAAATAAACAACTGGCTAAGCGCTTTTATATTACTTATAGAAGAATAATGTGGGTTTGCGATTTTATAGTATCGAGAAGTATCATATTATAATGCAGTTAGCGTGTTAGGTCGAGTCTGTATCTCCGTAACTACAAATGATAAAAATATGATTCCAAGACCAGTCGATAGAGAATTTTTTCCTGTCTTAGAATATTCATCCAAACGAAAACTGGTAATATGCAGCTTTGATAGGTTTTAGTGATAGGACGGCAGAAGGAGCCACTTGTTAACCTACATTTAAAACCGGCGGTTGAAGTTGCATTTCTGACACATTCCGGGAGGCGATTAAATACAGTGCAAGGCTTTATACCCTCCATAAGAATACCCTCCATACGGCCTAAAGAGCCGAAGCCTTTAGGCCGAATACCGAATATTCGGCTACACTCACAGCCGATGCGCCGAATATTCGGCGGCCGAATGTTCGCTAACACTTGTGAGCATTTTAAATTACATTTATTACGAAAACTGTTCGACTACAAAGAACAATGTTTGCTAAAATTGACTATTTGTTGCTCATTCGTAGGTAGTGCATGTAGTTCAAGTCAAGCCAATCTAGCCTATGATCAATTTAAAATCATTTGCAAGCAACAAATGCTCAAAAATATTCTTAATTTTTAACGACTTCTCCGGTATACTTGAACAGTAAAAATATCTTTATATGTAGATGCAAAATATTCAGTCAAATACCGAATATTAGGCGAAGTGGCCGAATACCGAACAGTTACCGAATATATGTGGCATTTCTACTTGAAAATATTGATGAAGAGCTCTGTTCCTTTCTTTCTTTTATAGAGCGACTATCACACACAGTCTTGACCGAAACGTTAATGCAATTTACCATTAACCAATATAAATTGAACCGTAAACTGAGCCGTCCGTCACACTTTACGGTTCAATTTGTAAAGGTTAAAAGTCAATTGCAATTAACATTCGGCCAACACTGATCACACACAAGTCACAATTGAATGAGCTACTATTTTCATGAATTAATGTTATTATTAAAGATTGAATCTTTCTATTAATTCACTTTTGAATATTAAGTAGTAACATGTGGGTGTTACGTCACATGTAAATATATTAAAGTAAACATATCTCACGAATATCATGCAAAATATTTAACTACCAAATAAGCTTACTTTTTCCTGAATGGCAACATTTAAAAAGAGACCGAGGTCTCCCTTGTGTGTCTCTCTCTACTTACTTATATATTAGAGCCATAAAGAGGCAGATAAAGAAATTCCGATTTAAATTTTTTGCGGTAGGTCCTCAATTAATAAGATCTTGATATAATCTTGATGAAAACTATACAGAATCTTCGCAAAATAAATAAAAGGCAAAAATATTTTATATCACTTTATTTACATTAGGTAAGTTCAGTGTCAGTAGATACATTATGCGACATTTTATATATTACGAGTTTCTATAATTGGCTTCCTGTATCTACTATATTTTTCTATGTTAATGTCACAGCTGTTGGATCTCAAAAAAAAAAACTGACTAGTATTCGCGGTTTGGGGCATTTTTTTTATTAAGAGCCCTCGAATATCTGTAATATCACCATAAATCTAAATAATATCCGTAGGACGACACTCCTTTCGGGCATTCTCGGCAACGTTCGGCTCAGCATTGCTCCGAGCAATTATTAGGGTTGGCACAACTTACCGTTCCTTTGCGGGCTTAACCACAGATAAGATAAAGACTTGAATCTTGACAATCCCTAAATAGCCGAATAGGACCGTACATAAGAAAGGGACAGCACGTGACCGTACCATCGAAGCACGCCCTAGCCACGTCGTCGGCCGAGGCACGTCTACACTGACCGTTTTGCGCGCGAGGAAATTGCCTCGCGCGTATGCTCGCTCTGTATGGACTGTGTACCCGCCTAATGGTATACTTTATTGCAAAGAAAAGTCCACATTTTAAGAGCGTGACAGTTTTTTCCTTCCCATCTTTTTCTGTTTTAGGGTTCCGTACCCAAAGGGTCAAACGGGACCCTATTACTGAGACTCCGCTGTCCGTCCGTCGGTCACCAGGCTGTATCTCATGAACCGTGACAGTTAGCCAGTTGAAATTTCTACAGATTATGTATTTCTGTTGCCGCTATAACAAAAAATACTAAAAACAATAAAATAAATATTTCTTTCCAATCTCGAGGTTCTCATCCAATCACCGAAGTTAAGCAACGTCGGGCGGGGTCAGTACTTGGATGGGTGACCGTTTTTGTATACATTTATCTTCTGTTTGTGTTTACACATACATAATTTTTATTATATTATTTGAATAATACATAATTTAACAAGTGTTGTGTTTCCTGCGCGTGCGCGGCGGGCGCGGCGCGCGCGGCGGCGCGGGCAGCTTGAGGTGCACGGTGTTGACGTGCAGCTTGAGCGACGCCGCATGCGCCAGCAGCTTGCCGCACACGCCGCATGCCACTTGCGGCCTCTGCCCGAGGTGTACCTGGCAAACACGAGGGCATCACCAGGGCCCGTACATTTCTTGCCGTTGACGGAAAAATTACGTCACGTTACATAGAGTATGATTCCAATTAGTATTTTCGTAATAAATAATTTGTAACTTCTTTAGTTAAGTTTTTAAGTTATAGATAAGTAATTTAATAGTTACAAACAACCACTGTTTATTATGGAAGAGCGGGACTTCATGACACAGGCATTTCTTACCTACTAGGAAGACCCAACCTTGTTGTCATATGTGCACTTAACATTTATGAAATAAATCATTTTCATTTTCATTAGTTAACTAATACATATACTTGACAATCAGTACAGAAACGTCTAACTGACTTTCATTTTTTTGTCACTGAACTAAATAATAGATTATTAGTTTATTAAATAATATTTTTGATTTTGAACAGTGTATCGTATTTACGTAATTACGTAAGAACTATTCATTTTTAATATATTATTAGTTAATAGATTAGATAACTCAATTTATTGTGTAATAAAAAACTCCCTGTATATTAAATTACATCATTTTTGCGTCAACGGCATGAAATGTACGGGCCCTGCTGATCACACACACCGTGTTTTTACCCGTGGACCCTATTACTAAAACTCCGCTGTCCGTCCATCTGTCTGTCCGTCTGTCACCAGGCTGTATCTCACGAACCGCTATCAGCTAGACCGTTGAAATTTCCACAGATGATGTATTTCTGTTGCCGCTATAACAACAAATACTAAAAAGTACGGAACCCTCGGTGGGCGAGTCCGACTCGCACTTGTCCGGTTTTTTTAAGTCCGTTAATTACAAGGGTAGGTACATTCAAGAGCTTAATTAAGTAACTTTCTCAAAGAAACCGGTATTCTAATTAACTTCATTTTGGATATAATTAATGATTTATTTTTATCTGTTAATGCCCCTACGAGCATGTACACTTGCCTTAGAGCCTGTTTGCATATTGATTGGTGTTTAGTATGAGTTAATACATTTGCTACTAAACGCAAACACTATCTCGGACGATTGATATACGAAATGTCATTCTGTGTGTACGTATTGCTGCATTTTCATTTTCATACATATTCCATGAAATCGTGTTTTCCATACTATTTTCTATGAAGGACTATAGTTAAAAACATACTATAAGTAATATCGAGACATGACATTTTAAATATTCTACCAATTTCGAATAAGTATAACCATTCGTTTCTACTATTTTTCCCGTTTCTACCATTTCTTCCAAATTGATTTATTTAATTATCTTTTTATTTACATTCCGAAACTATTTAGATACACACCGATAAAAAAAACACTTATACCACTAGCACAAAAAGGCAGATTCTATTATTGGTATGATAGGTCAATCTGCCATTCTGTTTGCGTCACGTCGTGTTTACTAGTATAAACGAACAGACAGACAGACTCACCACTCGGTGGTGTTTCTCCATGTTGTCCTTCTTGGCGAACCGCAGCGGGCAGCCCGGACACGCGTGCGGTCGGTCGCCCGTGTGCGCTCGAAGGTGCACCGCCAAGATTGACAGCGACTGGCAAAATATATAAATTGTGTCTAAAATAAAAATCATTTATTTGTATAGATATTAAATAATAGTACTACGTAGGTACAGAAGGTTCACTGTATAACAAAACCCCTGTTTAGGTATACCGAACGTACCTCAACTTTGGTGTTCGAAAGGCGTGGTATAGGCGTGGCTACCGCTAGGGTTGGCACGTCCGAAGCGAGTACCGTCACATATTCTTATGTTATGTTTAACAGATTTTGAAATTTCCTGCAGTAATAATGCAGTCTACCGACCGCATTACATTTACCTAATATAAAATCTATCAAATTTGGCTATAGAGTTAGTTAGTTAGTTAGTGCTTCTGGGCATTTACCGTAAGTATTTTGCGTGAAACGAGGTAACACTACTCTAGCCACCCCAGTTCCTCCACGAAGCCTAGCAAAGTTTTCAGGTTGCTAATTGCCTCTCCTAGTGTGCACGGAGTCCATAGGTATTTGTTCCCGTATACCGTGTTACCGTGGTACCGTTCCCGTGTAGGTAGAAACCTGTTTGCAGTCTAGGAGAATGTGTTTTGTTGTTTCCTCTTCTTCCATGCACGCTCTGCACATTTGGGGCTGTCTATTTTACCCATATTTTGTAGGTGTTTGTTATGTCCTGTAATTAATCCTACTATTTTATGTAGTTGGTATTTTCAGTAGTATTTTGGTAAGCTTGTAGTTCAAATTTGGCTATATAAAAATGTATGAAAATTTCAAAAATTATCCGTTCCGTAGCGGTGCGCGGCAATCACTGCTAGACACCAGAATTGGTGCGCGCCGCGTTGACTTGCAGCGGCACGGCGATGTCGCGGAGTCGACCACGACCGGTATACGTCTTACAAAACGACAGAATATATGTAGTATAGAGGAAGTTCTTTGTACATTTTTAGGGTCCCGTAGCCAAATGGCATAAAAGGAACCCTTATAGTTTCGCCATGTCCGTCTGTCTGTCTGTCTGTCTGTCTGTCTGTCTGTCTGTCTGTCCGAGGCTTTGCTCCGTGGTCGTTAGTGCTAGAAAGCTGAAATTTGGCATGGATATATAAATCAATAAAGCCGACAAAGTCATACAATAAAATCTAAAAATTTAATTTTTTTTAGGGTACCTCCCCTACACGTAAAGTGGGGGTGAATTTTTTTTTTCGCTTCAACCCTAGAGTGTGGGGTATCGTTGGAAATGTCTTTCAAAACTAATAGGGGTTTTCAAGAACCATTTTTTGATAAAGTGAATATATTCGGAGATTATCGCTCTGAAAGATAAAAAAAATGTGTCCCCCCCCCCTCTAACTTTTGAACCATAGGTCCAAAAAATATGAAAAAAATCGTGGAAGTAGAGCTTAATCAGTAAAGACATGATCAGTTTAGCTGTTTTTGAGTTATCGCAAAAAGTTTTCCCTTCATAGTAAAAAGACTTACTTTAATTAGGTACTGATTATGCAAATTTGCCTATTTGTTTAACTCGGGTGAAAGGTACCGTTTCATCCCTTGGTTAACAATTTACTATACTTTAAGCTCCAGTTTAGCTTATTGTGACGGAAGAGTAACTACGGAACCCTACACTGAGCGTGGCCCGACATGCTCTTGGCCGGTTATTGTACTAAGATTTGAAACATTTGCAGACTCACCGTGCAATTCTTCCCGCAGACCTCGCAGATGAACCCCTTTCTGGCGACGATGGTCGGCGCCGCCGTCTCCTGCGCCTTCCTGTTCTTGTTGCACTACACACAGATAAATATATTTTAATAAAATCATAAAGGGGTAGGTAAATTAAAATAAAGTTGATGGAAGGATGCTTACACAGGAAGGAAGTTTTTGTAGTTACTTTAGACAAGGTAATTTCAAAGTCCCAGCACGTGAGTGCCCTGCACGGGAAATCATGTCATTTCATTTATTTCAGAATAATGATAAATTATAGTATAAATTATGGTATGTCAATCAACACGAATTTATTATTTATTATGATCGTCAGTATATTACAATTTAAATGTCAAAAATAGAAAGAATACAAAGTAATAAATAAGTAAACAATGTTTAATCATGTCAAATTAAAAATTAGGAATATATCTCATAATGATAAAAAATCATACAAGTCCAATGAAGTCAAATTAAAATTAAAGTTAAACAAGAACTTTACAAGTCCATATATTCGTTCACCGAGTTCATTATGTAAATTTTCCTTCCTTAAAAAAATATTTTAGCCCCCGGCATCCGTACGATCTAAATTAGCCAGCTCAAAAACCACCATGTTTTAAGTTTAAAGTTTGACCACGGACTGTCTCATTTCAAACATAGACAGAGAGAATCTTACTGTCTTTGTCTTAAGCTAGTAGGTACCTACTAGCACCCAAAAAAGGGAAGGGTATAGTTTTTTTCATCTTATTTATTGTCAAATTTGGTTTGCAGGACAATTTTTTTTTTAATAAAATGTAAGGAATCGTACCTTTTTAATTTGATGCAGCTTGAGGCCGGGCGGGCCCTTAAAGGACTCGCCACACAACTCGCACGTGCTCGAGGTGGGCTCAGACGTCGCGTGGTTCATGCGCACGTGCGTGTAGAATGTCGATTTCTTTCTAGAACATAGCAAAACTTAACGTTCGAACGCAGTTTTAATACAGTTTGGATTGTCCAAAGGTTGTTTGGAAGAGATCACTTCTTAGCGATAAGACCGCATGTTGTTACCTAGCTTTCAACTGCATTTTATTTCCTGTATGTTTAACTGTACACAAATACAATGCAAATGTATTTCGTTACCAGGCGTATGTTAATTATATTTCGTCACTTCATTTTTCAGATATAATTTTATATTAACCATGTAGTTTCCCTATTGTACAGATAGCATCGCACACATTTAAGAGTAACTATTTTGATTAAAACTGTGAAAAACAACTTCCACCCACTTAATTCCGCTTACTGGTTACCTGCGTGCGGCGACCGCTGCGCTCTTCATTCTTTATTTGTGCGTGGTAGCGTCCACACGTCGGTCTAGTTGCCGAACACTTCGGCACAAGACCACATTTTTTATAACGAGGTTTCACTTACAAATATTACAATTTGGATTAACAGTAGCCCTCACACTAGGCCAAGCCTGTGTCGTGAGGGCTCTAGGAAATACCAGGAGATTTATCAATAATTATTTTTGACTGTATGGTGCACAATGAAGAATATTTACTTACTTAATATGAATAACAAATCGTAGTCTGAATCTAGTTCTACTCGTAAACACATGTGCAGGGGTCAGCGGACCGCGGTTCGCAAGCCTCAAGCGGACTCCTTGGGAGTCACAATTGGGGCACTTCAAGTCATCCGAAAAATTTACATGAATTGAAATCTGTTTTTAGACCATTAAAAGTAACATTTCATATTTGGGACAAGCTACAATACAATACAAAACAAATACTCTTTATTGCACACCTCAATACAGAAACAGTACAAATAATACAACACATAAAGAAGAGGTAAACAACAGGCGGTCTTATCGCTAAAAAGCGATCTCTTCCAGACAACCTTTAGGTAGCGGAATTAAAAAAAAAATGTTATGTTGTGATGTTGTGCTACTATAGCTGACTGTACTTATCTTTCCACAGGCAACTAATACTCATCAAGACACTTCTAAAAACCCCAAACACAATTAGGTTGCGTTGTTTTATCACGGAGTTCCTATGGCCACCTCTTGTCTCCATCATCAGATCAGCTCGATGGTACCATAATATTGCATTGTCACCCGACTTACATATGTATGCAAATTTTCAGCTCAATCGGAAACCGGGAAGTGGATCAAATTTAACTTGCAAGATTTGATTACAACACAGACAATGGTCAGGTGAAAGTAAATAAAAGCTTGTAGCTTGCTTGTAAGGATGTCAGCCAAGCACTTCTGAAACCTAGCAATGTGGGGGTCATAAATATCAATGCTGGGTGTGGCTATAACCCGCTCTAATAATATTATAAGCTTTATTTTTTTATTATTTTATTATAGGACATTATTACACAAATTGACTATGTCCCACAGTAAGCTCAATAAGGCTTGTATTGAGGGTACTTAGACAACGATATATATAATATATAAATATTTATAAATACTTAAATACATAGAAAACATGACTCAGGAACAAATATCCATGCTCATCACACGAATAAATGCCCTTACCAGGATTTGAACCCGGGACCATCAGCTTCGTAGGCAGGGTCACTACCCACTAGGCCAAACCGGTCGTCTCATAAGCTATACGTACTTATAATAGCAACAAGTTATTTTCTGACGAGCCCACATAATTTTATGTCGCATCTAACACGGGCTGAAATTAGGCACTGAAATCTCTATGGTCACGAAATGTTGTCTATGGCACCTGGTTTTTTACACCCATTCCGGTCCGGAGGTAAGCTTCAGAGAGGACAACACGAAAATAGTTTCTAAAATACAAGCTTTTAAAAGTAGTAAAGTATGTTCTTACTTGAAAGTGCGCGCACAGTGGCCGCACTGCCACGTCTTGCCGGCGTGGTACTCCGCGTGCAGCAGGGCTTCGTGCCTGAAATGCAACTCGACTATCATTTCTACCATGTTCCAAATTTACGCACATTTTATTTGGATTCAAAATATTTTTTACCTAGCAACAAGGTCTTTTGAACCGTCTATTTTCACCAAAAACTTAATAATAGTGTAATGGGTAAGAAAAATCATGCCGCGCTACTATGGAAGGTAGAGGAAGGAACAAAATCTCCATATACCAAAAACTGACAAAAAAACCATAAATAGGTGGCGCTACAATACCTAAATAGAATACTTGAGAAAAAAATGAAATCATAGACAACGCATTTCACTCCGTCAATAACGCCTATAGTCTGTATCTTTAGGTATTTAAAAAAAGGTAAACAAACAATTTGTACATTTTCAGGTTTTAATATTTATTGGTTAACCAACCAAATACAAAACCGCCTGGATCTGTCACTGAACAACCTGACTTTAAACCTACTTTATTTGATCATGTAATGTTTTCATCTACCCTCAACTGGCTTAAGGAGCCATTTGAGGGTAGATTTTGTTTACCTTTTTTTAAATACCTAAAGATACAGACTATAGGTTCTTAGCTACTCTAGCGCCACTGTGGAGAGATTTGGAACTATTATTTATAGCTGACAGCTGGACACTTGCAACAGTTCTGCCTAAGGAGTTTCTGTTCCTTGCCTCTACCTCCTCTTATATGTTACACACGCCACGAATTTGACTGCTGTAGAATGTCACTCTAGAATTTCATAACTCTTTGGTTTCTACTATTTATGTATCTCATTTTAAAACAATTTTATGAAAAAAGTTGTTTATAACTATGCTACGTATAAATAATAGCACATTACTTTCTCTTCTTCCATTTCTACTATTTATCTTGTTTCTACTATCGCAATTAGTGATACCTACAGATGATATTTTATTTTGTATAAATTCCAGGGAGTTCTGTATTGGCTATGCTTATTAAGTACTCATGTTTTTGTATATTATTTGTTGTAAACGCTGTAGAACTTGTCAATAAATAAATAAATAGTATGGAACTAATGGACAAAAGGGTTAGGGTTTGGGATATTAGACCAAATAACTTCTACGTTACAATTCACATTACCTCCCCATACCTACGCGTTGGCACTGCGTGCGCACATATTTGAGTTGTCTCTATAGTTGCGTACGTAACTTGTTGGACAACTGACGCACTCGTTCGGGCCTGACACCTGACACCTGACACCTGACATCTGACATCTGACATACATTACCTCCCTTTGACGACGCGTTGGCACTGCTTGCATACGTATTTGAGTTGATGTGTTTCTATCAAGTGTGTTCGGAGGTTGTTCGGCCATTTGAAGCGGCAGCCGCACCAGCGACACTCGTTGGGCCCGGACACCGCCTGACATGCAAAATATTACATAAATAGAAGTGATTAAAAATAGGAATTTCCAATTTGAGTAATTTAGGTACCTATTTAGACAATTAGCAACTTGTCAGTTTTTGTAAATAAATTGATTTTCCTCAGGATCAAATGTCTATATAGGACTCATTGCATTTAAGCAACATAAAGGTCAGAAATGAGAGTTAAAGTCTGACGCTCGCACTCAACTATTGAAACGCCTCTAACAAAATGATATTATAATGTGACGTCACATTACATTTAGACTGTCCTAAATGTATGGAAGATCAAGAAAATTGCTATTTTCACCTTGAAATATTGAGTTTATACGTGTAATACAATTTATTTTTAATAAAATGTAAAAAATCGAATTTTGCCTTTTTATTATTATTTTTTTTTTTACAGTTTGGTTTGTCAATTGGTCAAAAACTGGAACGCCATGCACACGGACAAGAGACGTGCTGTTGGGCTAATTTAGTTATTTATGTTGTAGTTTTAATTTAATTTAAGTAAGTTATTGTAATATATTGTAATACTCGTAGCTATGGACTGATGAGAAATGAAAAATGAAAAACTTTATTGGTAACAATTGTTACATGTCGATTTTCAGTGTGTGTCTACATGTATGTTGTGCATATGCCTGTTATTTTAATCCATATTTCATATGTAGATGAACTTTATTATTAAAGTTATCAGTATGGCAATCATTACTAACAATGGGAATACAATATACGAATGTCAAATACAATAAATTATTAATTTACAAGTGGAATGTCATAAACCTCGCTATGACCATAAAACATCTTTCCGAGAAGCCACTTTTTTAGTTTAGATCTGAATCCTTCAGTGGAAGTTGCATTTCTAATGCAATCGATTGTAGACTGAAGGTCCGAGGCAATAGACTGATATTCGAAATATATACATTTATTATGAATACTTTTGGTTCCTTTTGCCTATTTCCTATCCCATATGAGATCCCATACAGGGATAAGTTCGCCTTTGTTGTATTTAATTTACTCTGTAGCTGTGTTTTTCGTGTTTTTATTTCTATGTGTAGTACTTCCTCTCGCATGGTTACTCTAAACTATTACCACTACAACAATCGGGATACTTGCAGGTACTCCGACCTAACCAGTTCATTACGATGCGTCCTCTTTGACGGCCTCAACCCAAGTGAACGAGCCCGTCCAACATTTACCGTGTCCCCACCACTTGCTAAAACTACCGTGTTGCCAACAGTATAATGTTATTTTCCCAACTACCCCTGCATTAATCGGGGTAATATAATAATGTTGTCACTGTATAATTATTATTTAACTGCTACCTTAAATGTAAACATAAATAAATTATGACATATGTACAATAAAGTATATACATACATAGATATTTCCCTGAGCATGCGACTCACCGGATCGTGCACTTTCAAGTGGTTCTCGTAGGTGAAGGCGGACAGGAAGCCCTTGCAGCAGCGCTCGCAGCGCACCAGCGCGCCGCGGTAGCTGGCCGCGCGCCGCCGCGCCTCCATCTCGGCCGCCTGCTCCTCTTCTGATAATCGGATCACCTATCAATATATAAATAAATACTAAATAAATATTATTGGGGCATTCTTATACAAATTGAGCTAACGGAGCTTCTAAGAGAGTCCAGTTAGACTGTCGGTAAGACACGTTATCCGGTTTAGAACCGAATCTCTTACCATCAGGCAGGCCGTATGCTTGTTTGCCACCGACGTAGTATAAAAAAAAAAAAAAAGAATTTCGGACATAAAATAATAGCGTGCGACTTGCCGCTTGTTAAGCCGCGTTTTCACTTAATGTTCTGAGCGAACATTTTGTTTAGAGCAAATGTTTGCTGTTTCTATTTACTGACCATTCACCAAACCAACGAACGATTGTTCGCTCAGAACCGTTCAGAGCACCACGTGAATACGCGGCTTTAGGTTAAAAACTGGCGCACTTCCTACTTTAATCTCGAAAATGCGAATTAGCGGTAACGATTCTCTAAGTCCTAGGGTAAGCCAAGAAGACTTGTGTTGTGGGTACTCAGACAACGATATATATAATATACAAATACTTAAATACATAGAAAACATCCATAACTCAGAAACAAATATCTGTGCTCATCACACAAATAAATGCCCTTACCGGGATTCGAACCCAGGACCATCGGCTTCATAGGAGTCACTATATACCCCCTAGGCCAGACCGGTCGTCCAAAAATCCATAACAACACAAAACATTATTGCCATCGACATAAGATACAACAAATTACCTAAGTATTTTTTTTACTCATCGAGTGTAACGGTTGAATTAAGATTTCGTGTACCCAACTATAATTGCGTACTTTTCATGTATGGGCGCCCAACTCAATTATAATATTCATTTCGATACGCTGTAGTCAACTAGAAAAAAAAAATCGCGCGTTTATGTCTTTTGTACTACATTTTTGTCTACTGAGATACTTACCATTTTTGATTAATAGTGTATTATTTAATATTGTACAATTTTCATCAATAGTGATATAATCAAGCTTTTCAATCTCGTACCTGACTTAGGCAACTCAGCAAGCTTCGTTGCCTAAACACGGTACTCGACTGAAAAGCTCTCTATTATAACACGATTGTATAAAATAATATTACATAATGTAAATGTAAGCGGATATGACGTCCGACTTTCAATCTGGAGGTCGCGGGTTCAAACCCCGGCTCGTACCAATGAGTTTTTCGGAACTTATGTACGAAATATCATTTGATATTTACCACTAGCTTTTCGGTGAAGGAAAACATCGTGAGAAAACCTGCATACATCTGCGAAGAAATTCAAAGGTGTATGTGAAGTCCCCAATCCGCATTGGGCTAGCGTGGGGACTATAGCCCGAGCCCTCTCGCACATGAGAGGAGGCCTGTGCCCAGCAGTGGGACGTATTAGTAAATATCAAGGGGTCGTCCATCGTCCACAGTCCTCTTGAACAAGAGATATTTATTTGTCAGCGTGTTTAATTCGGCCGAAACAAGCTCACCTGTATGTTGTATTTCTCCTCAAACTTAATGTAATCCTCATCGCACATGAAATATCTCTTAAAACCTGTTTTCTTCCTCACCGGCTTCTTTTTCACCACCCATTCGACTTCCGGTTTCGCTTTGACCTTAAAAACAACAAAATAAAGTACACATGTGTCAGGGACCAAGCTAGAGAAAAAAAAAACATACAACAGGATAATATGAGCAATAACCAGTTTTGAATAGCGTTTATCATGTGTAACTACAATATTCGTAAACGCTCTTTGGGTCTATTGTATTATAATATAGTCTGGCAAACCAAATTTGTCAGTAAATAAGAACCATAAAAACAATACACATCCCTTTTTGAGTGCTTAAGACAAAGATAAAAAAAGACAGTATGATTCTCTTTGTCTATGTTTGAAATGAGACAGTCTGTGACAAACTTACTCAAATTTAACATTATAAAAACTATAAAAAGCCTCCAAGTTAAAAGAAAATAACAAAAACTTACCTTAATAACTTTCTTTCTCTCATTTTTAATTCTTTTCCTCTTCTCTTTCTTCACGTCATTTCTACTATTTTCTACCATCACACCTGTTTCTACTAGTTTCACGTCCTCTACACTTCTACCATTATCTACCACGTCCGTCGTTTCAACTATATTTGTATCCACTAAATCTACGTCACTTTTGTCGTCATGGTCGCTGACTGAATCCTGAAAGTCAGTTTCAGGGTATTCTGTGTCTGTGGGGTAGTCGGCGCGTATGTTTGTCTTGTCGTCGAGCCGAAGCGATGTGCGGTCGATAGCGCGGATGGTATCGGTGGTAATCTGTAAAATAAAATCGAATAGAACCTTACCTACTCTAATACAAGGCCTCCCCCATGCGTTTCCACACTTCCGCGGGCCTTTTGCATTCAGTTGTCGCCAACTATATCGTTAAATATATCCCTCCATATTTTGCCTGGGTGTCCATGATTTCTATTACCATCATACGGAAACCGTTCTGTCAGCCTTTGGTTCATGATTAAATAGTGCCTTCCCGTCGTTTGTCGTCATGGTCACGATCACTGATCATTATTCTATGATCCCATAGGTATCTTTTTATCCGTCTTGTAAGAAAATCTGGTTAGAAATATAACAATGATACTTTTGAAAGTCGAGTAAAAGTTAAATCAGTAACTTTGCCAAGTAATATGGAAATTGTTTGTCAAGGAGGTTGAGACAGCTAGAGAGGCCACAGGTCCTGACTTCAGACTGGGGCCATAACTGCCCACGCCCCACTAAACGAGCACATGTTAACCCTACATGCTACAGACAGTACCCTCTGTAGGGCGTGCATGGAAGCAGAGGAGACAGCCACCGACGTCATTCTCGAATATCCAGGGGTGGCAGTACCGGGCACAACCCCTTGGTTCGCCGGGGTCTCTCTCGAGAAGTCGTCGGCAACATCAAGGGTCTGCTAGGCTTCTTGGTAGTTGGGTTGGCAAGAGTAGTACCGACAACCCACCACACAAAATAGACGCAATTGTATGAAGTCAAATTGCGGCAACCAAGCCTGCAAGTACCTATAATCTTATGTAAATTGTTTGTTTGACATTGTTCGTGGGTACGCGGTACTAAACTACACATCTCTAATTAAAAAAAACAGCACTGTACGTTCATGTGGCACGCATACAGTGACTTACATAATGTTGTTGCAGCAACAGCCGCCGCAACACGTCGACAGCCGCGCGGGCGCGCGCGCGCAGCTCCGCGCTGCGCCGCAGTGCCGTGCGGCACGAACCGCACACGCGGTCGGGCAGCCCGTCTCCCGACGACACCTGTAGCAAGAAATATATGTACCTACAATGAGGCTTTTGCATACAGTTCTCACATTAAAATTGATTCAAGAAGCGCTTGGTGGCTTAGCGGTAAAAATGTGCGACTTTCAAACCCCGGCTCATACTAACTAGTTTTTAAAAACTTATGTATGAAATATTATTTGATATTTACCAGTTGCTTTTCGGACCAGACCAGACCGAAGTGAGCAACAAGAGCGTATCTCCCTTCCACTATTTCGGCTTCAGTCATTTAGAGGCAGTTTTCGCTATACTGCGCCTAAATGCTGGAACAAGTTGCCGCCACCAGTAGTTAACAGTAAGTCTCTGGCGGTTTTCAAACTACGTTACAAGGCATATTTACTGAACCTCCAAAAGAAAGTAACATACACTTTAGGTTGAATGACCTGCTCTATAGATATTTACTTAAATTTAGTTAAGTTAGCATTTTTTTCATCCACTCCGTATTGTTCGGTTTTGCTATCCTGTTCTAAATGTAAGTGTTAATGTTTCTGCTGTCCTTAGCTAGATGTACAAATACGGCGGTGGCAGAATAACAGCGTCCGTTGCTGGAAGTCCTTAGGGCTGCTGTGCCCCGAGGCCTTTTGGCGCAGACATTAGCTGAGCCACTTTCCATTACAATTAGTTTTTAAGCATTATTGTGTACTTTTATTATGTACCTACGGGTATGTTTAAACTTATTGAATAAAAGTCTTTATTATTATTCTGTCTCTTACAAATTCTAGGGACCATGGGGTCCCCGGACATTTGGAAGGCGTGCGTGGGGCCGAAGCCAACACGTAGATGCCCCTTGTAATAAGATAATTTACTCTAAATGTAATGTGACACCATCAACGATTATCCCTGTTTACACTATAGTGTGCACCCAAGGACAAGCCCCGGTTAGTGTAGGACTATTGTAAAAAAAGGGGTACAAAAAGAAACCTGGTTATTGGGTTGAGTTGCTAGTGGACTGGAAACCGAGACTATGGAGGATACTATGGCACCTGCCCTAATCATATGTTTTAAAAACAGACAAAATGGGCAGGTGGTGACTAGCCAACTAACAATATGGGTCCCCGAAAACGGCCGCTCGCACGGAGCGACAAGGGGACAACATTAGCTGAGCGGCTCAGGGTGTGGAGAGGTGTGCGCCGCTTTCTACCCAGTGTGCCAACTCGTGTCTTATGCATATTTCACTTCCACCCTGCAAGCATATAGTTCCACTCTGACACCCCACTCTGGACGGCAGGTAAAGGCAAGCCAGAGGTGAGAGTCCTGCGGCCCCTGCTCAGTGTTCACTCCAGCCGGCCAATCAAGGCAAGCCGGAGAGAGTTATTATTATTATAACTAATCTCAATAAGGCCTTGTGAGGTATCTACAACTGCTTGAGTGAAACAACCGGATCTGATAGGTTTATTGCTGGTATTTGTACATAACAAGTAGCCGCACCTGTATGCGTGCATGACACATGCAAATACACCACACCTAGTTTACCCTCTGGGTTAGAAGGTTAGATGGCAGTCACCTTCATAAAGACTAGATCCTATGCCAATTCTAGGGATTAGTTGCCAAGTTCCCATGAGCCATGGCAAAAATGCTGGGACAATGCGAGGAAGACTGACAATGATTGGGATTCATTGTTCCATTATTCATATAGTCTGATGTACAGGAGTTTACATGCATGAACTGGTCTGCGTTAGCCATATGATCTACACATCTACATCTACATCTAGGCGGGTCCACACAGAGCAGATGTAAGCGCGAGCCTATTTACTAATCTCTTTAATTTGACATAAATATATGTCATGGACCACTTGGACTTTGTCCCTAACTCAATATATATATTAAATTAATGAGATCTAGTTATATAGACATCAATATAACTAGATCTCATTCATTTAATATAAATTAGATATTATGAGCAGGACGGACAGATAGCCTGAAAAAGCTCATTATCACTGGCTCCATGGGAAGGAAGCCTAGGGATGGACGTATGGCTATGCCTTGGGCGGACAGAATAACGTCAGAGACTAAAGCCACATTATTATTTTATTATTTATTGCAGGCTAGCATACACTGGGCCCAAAATAGAGCGGCTTGGAGAGCACTGGTGAAGAGTGTCCGCAGTCGTCACGTCCCTCATACACGACAAGGAAGAAGAATATAAATTTACTTACAGGAGTACCCAGAATATCGGCGAAAGCGTCAACCAGTTTACTCTCGACAATTCCGAAGAGTTTCAAGTCCGTGGCCAGGCAAATGCGGCATGCGAGTAACTCGTCTACTTCTAATTTAATAGCAGTCATTTTGCGTGATAAATCACAGTTTTATTTCATAATTTAAATAAATTTGAGATTGCATTCATAACAACAAATTGTTCGTATATTGACAGTTGACACCCCATTTGAGTTATGTTGAGAGAAATTTTCTTATTTATTAAGATTTGTACTAATAACTCTAAAAATTTTATATTATTTTAAGACTTATACCCTTTCGATACGGTCTATTTTGGTTTAATTATAGTACTAATTAAAATAATATTATGTTTTTCAGCGGACCATGTAGAATAAAATGTTGCCAGACGTTGTAATTTTCTATCATCACAGAAGTTTTTCCATGGAAGAATTTTAATGGTACTGTAAAGATAATGAAATTAATAGTAATACAGTAAGCTTTTAAGCCATACAAATATTTGAAACCACTATACTATTTCCCTTCCTATATACATCCAAAATGTAAGCGTTATATTTTTGGTTTTTAATAATTTTATAGCTTAAACTTTTTTAATATTTATTTACAATAAAAATATACAAATAATGGATATAAACAGATGATTACTATAACTAGCTTATATCTAAAATAGGCCCTTGAGGTATTGTACCAAGGATGCTGACGGCATTTCCAGGGCACATTGATGGTGGCAAGAGATCGACGGATTATGTCATTAAGCGATGTATCGACGTTGATACAAAATACTAAGATAAATAGACTGATTGCCTGAGTTCGAGTTACCTAATGATTCTAAGACCTTATTAAATGAAATATAAGTTTACTATCAACTTGTCATGTATACTTGTTTATTATCTTAATGAACTTAGATCTGCTTCGCTTATATTATTAGGAAAGAGAGGTCGGTTATTCTATGGACAGTGCGGTTCATACCTTATTCAAATGATGTAATTGGAGTATGTCTCCCTGGTTCATGAGCTCCAAGCGCAGAGGCCAGCTCTAACTTGATCTTATACCACCACCTGTGTAGAAAATAGATTTATGACCATGGGTCACTAAGTATCCTTAACCTGTATCATAATATAACACATCTATCTCTCAAGATAGATACATAAACATTGTAACATGTATATATGTATGTAGGAACAGACAACAAGAAATCAGTATTCATAGTAAAGTTCAACATTGTCCCACAGGACTCAAAGTACATATATAGGTATGCATGTCTGTGTAATAGTCACAACTGTCTATGTCTTGGTAAGTCTCATCAGTCAACCTTTGCACTGGATAAGGAGTGCGGTGACCTGGTCGCAACCAGTCACAAACCATAGATCAATTCCATAGCATGCCAAATGAGGGAAACACCAGTTCCTTGCTATGGCCAAGAGTGCACCTATCCGAAGGGTGTACGAGCCCCTTGCAGGTCACTATCCATTCTATGGCATGCCAGACGAGGGAAACACCAGTCCCTTGCTATGGCCAAGAGTGCACCTATCCGAAGGGTGTACGAGCCCCTTACAGGTCACTATCAATTCTATGGCATGCCAGACGAGGGAAACACCAGTCCCTTGCTATGGCCAAGAGTGCACCTATCCGAAGGGTGTACGAGCCCCTTACAGGTCACTATCAATTCTATGGCATGCCAGACGAGGGAAACACCAGTCCCTTGCTATGGCCAAGAGTGCACCTATCCGAAGGGTGTACGAGCCCCTTACAGGTCACTATCAATTCTATGGCATGCCAGACGAGGGTTGGGCTCAGGTCGGCAGACGCATCTCCGACCTGACCATGACATACAAGCACACCTCTGCTCGTAACCAAAGAGCATGTAATCATTACGTTCTCTTGCAACATCATCACACGTCATGTCACGTCTTTATAAGTCAACTCAACACATTGCGGTCAGTACATTGAATCTAGTCATACATAGATTTCACAATAAATAAATGTAGGAAATATATGCGTGGGACGAACAAGTCCTCTTTTATATACTCATTATACTTAGCTTTCAGATAATTAGAGAGATGATGCTCTGGCTGTACGAGGCTGGCTTCGGGCACACGTTAATAAATAAGTTAACAAACTTGAAACTTCATGTGTGAGAAACAGGAAGGAAAAGTATGGTTTGCTTACCATAGACAATATACAAGATGTTACATGTGTTGCCATGTGCAACAATGCGTACATCGCGGAAGTCCGCGACACACCCGCCGAGGCGAGCTATTGCGAAGTAGTTAGAGTAGTCATTAAATGGCGAGTCCATTCTCGGATTCTCTCCATAGCTTGGACTGCCGCATTCCTTCTTTGCCTTTCATTGTCAGATTGATTCGAAGCTGATTCATTATTCTTGTCAACAAGATCATTTGTTGTTTCTACATTGCCATGTCTCAAATCTATGTCTTCTTCTGCTGTATCTACGTTCTCATTAGTAACGTCAGTGTTCTCATTTATCCTATCTATGCTATGTGTCGTGTCCGTGTCCATGCTATCAGTCCCATCCGTGCTTCCATCTGGTTGCATGTTGGGGTAATCTTCCCTTTGTGTCATTGGTAAGTCCGAATCTTCCTCAACTTCCATTCTCATTGCCTTTGGTGCAGATTCGACTTCCGCTTGATGACCAGATAAATCGGTTTGCGATGGGATGTCTTCAATCTCTAAAGGGTACAAGTGTGATATAGACCTTGTAAATATATTGTTATCAACCTTTACTTTAGCGACTCTGTATAATCCATCAGTACCTTTAATTAATTCGGAGATCCTTCCTACCTTCCAGTTTTCTCTGTTCTTTGTATCACCTTTTATTTGTATAATATCACCAACGCATGGTACATCATGAGATCTGACTCTGGGTTGTTTAGTTGAATGTTTGTAATGTTCCCTTAAACTCAACAAGTACTGATTCATAAACATGTCTCTGTACTCTTTCATGATAGTCTCACCCCGTCTCCATCCTTCTATGAGTTGTTGTTTAGTTACAGTGGCTGTAATTGGTGCCTTACTCACTGACATCTGGAGTCCTAGACATCTTCCTGGTGTTAAGAAATCGGCTGGTTTCAATACATGTTCCAAACCAGTACCTACATAAGTCAAGGGTCTTGTGTTCACAACACTTTCCACTTCTTTCATGATGGTTAGTAATTGGTTATCGTCAAGCAGATGTTTTTGTAAGGTTCGTTTCAGACAGTGTTTGACTACTGCCACTAGTCTTTCGTATACACCGCCATGCCATGGAGCTAATTGAGGAATGAACTTCCATTGTATCCTTTGATCTGTTGGACCTCCGGTTGTGATTATCTCGGATAACAATTTAAATTGAAGAGCATTGTCAGTCACAATCAAAGTAGGAACACCTCTGGTGGCCATAAATCTTCTGAACGCCAGTAAACATTCTTCCGCAGACATATCCTTTACTATTTCTAAATGTATAGCGCGAATTACAAGGCAGGTAAACAAGCAAATCCAACGTTTTTGTTTACCTTCTGCTTTAACATACATCGGTCCGAAGTAGTCCACTCCTACGTAAGTATATGCTGTTTCATACTTGACTCTTTCAGGTGGTAATGCTGGAGTTTCTGGTAATGTGTAAGGTCCTCCGCCATGTTTCACGCATTGCGGACACTTGTTAATAAACTTTTGTACCTGAGCTCTTCCTTGTGGAATCCAAAAACGTTGTCTGACTATGTCCAGGGTGTGGGGTACTCCAACATGGTAGTTGTTTTCATGCGCCTTCTTTATGGTTTTTGTGGTAAATTCACAATCCTTCGGCAAAAGAATTGGATATTTCGCGTCATATGATAAATCTGAGTGCGTCAAACGACCGCCACATCTAAGGATTCTGTCGACATCCTTGAATAATCTTAGATTGCGGGTAAGATGTGTCATCTTATCGTTGACTTCATCCGGATAAAACTGTCTCTGTATACTTCGTATTTCTTGTACTTCTGAACTTATTCTGTTATTCACATTTTCC
This sequence comes from Cydia pomonella, assembly GCF_033807575.1. NCBI lineage: Eukaryota > Metazoa > Arthropoda > Insecta > Lepidoptera > Tortricidae > Cydia > Cydia pomonella. The sequence continues at coordinate 10,245,791 of NC_084729.1, forward strand.
CGTGTTTCTGAAAAGATTTGTCTGGTTTCTGTCTGATGCTTCTGTGCCTTGCTCAAGTCAATATTCTTTTTAAGTTGATTTTTCGTGTCTGAGTTCAATTCAGCTTTCTGTGTGGTGTTATTCGACAGACCCTCCCCCGCCAGAAGAGTAACGTCTCTTGCGGGTCGGTATGGCCAGTTATGAGAATCTTCCTTTAGAAATTTCGGGCCACTGAGCCATCGTTGAAAATCTTCTGTCGAATTAGTTGGTCTAGTTGCTACATCGGCTGGGTTATGTTCAGACGGGACATATCTTACAGCCAAGTTCTTGTTTTTCTTGATTTCCTCTATCCTTCTTGAGATGAATGGTGGCAGCAGCTTTTTAGATTGATACCAATCTATTACTATTTGACTATCTGTCCATAGTACTTGTTGTGATATGTTCACCTGGAGATGTTTCATGACATATTGGATTAGTCTGCTGCCTATTAGAGCTCCTAATAGCTCCAATTTAGGAATCTTTAAATTGTCTTGATCTTTCAAGGGTATTAATCTTGATTTGCCAATAATGAAATTCACTTTGTCTCCTTGCAGTAGATAAACTACGGCTGCATACGCTGACATCGACGAATCTGTGAAACAGTGAAGTTGGCCTTCTTGGTTATCCGTTATGTTCCTAGGCAGGCATATTTTGTGAGTTTGCTTAAGATCTTCTAAGATAGTTTTCCATTCGGCTGCCATTTCTTCAGATAATGGAGCGTCCCAATGCGATTTTGTCTTCCATAATTTTTGAAGTAATAATTTAGCTGGTAGTATTATTGGTGCAGCAAAACCACATGGGTCGTATATGGCAGCGATGGTCTTCAGAATACCTCTCTTCGTATAAGCATTCGTGGTGTTCTTTATCCTTAAGCAAATCGTGTCATTTTCTAGGTCCCAATTTAAACCAAGAGTTTTTACAGTTTTATCTGTACTAGCATCTGTTATGTTCCGCATGAGCTCTTTAGAGTTGGAACTCCATTCTCTTAGATTCATAGATATTTGTTGGAATACCGTTTTACTGTCTTTATACAGACTCATTGCTTCTTTGACGCTGTTCGATCCTGTCAAGACATTATCCACATATATGTCGTTAGCTAGACTCTTCAAACGTTCATCATTGGTTTTAGATAAATGGTATTTGATGGTAGCGTTCAGCAAAAATGGACTGGATATAATTCCGAAGGGAACGCGTGTAAATCTGTAGTGTATAAGATTCTCTTCTACAGCTGGTTTAGACACATCCTTTAGCCACAGGAATCTTGTGACGTCTCTGTCTTTGTCGTGTAAGCCTATCTGTAGGAAAGCCTTTTCTACATCAGCAGTTATTCCAATTTTGTGACATCTGAACTTTATCAGCAAACCAGTTAGATCTTCTAACATCATCGGGTCGCAATACATACATTTATTAAGGTTTTTGCTGTCCTTTGTCTTCGCTGATGCCTCGTACAAAATTCTAAGCTTTTCCCCGGCACCGACACTCCATGATGACTAAGGTAATCCATCGGATGGTCAGTATTCCCTTTGTCTTTCACAACTTCTATGATCCTCAGGTTTAGTTCCTTGGTTTTCAGTCGTAGGGCACAATGCTCTATTATGTTTATTCTTTGCACCACAATGACGGCAGATGTGTGTCGTTTTACAGGTAGCTTGTCTATGACCGATTTTCAAACAGATGTAGCAACGGTTAAGTAATTTCCTTTTCCTCTCGGCTAAGGTCTTAAATTTCGCGCAAGTGTCATTGTAATGATCTCCTTGACAAAACATACATTCAATTTTACTTCGTTTTCCGAATGCTTGCGCATTATTCGATGTACTATTGGCTTCATACGTTCTCTTCTTAGACGTGAACGTGTTTGAAAAGGTTGATGTATTTTGTCTATATTTATTTGGTTTTTCTCTCATTTTTATAATTCTATGTTTAATTCTCGTGTCACAGGTAGGTTTCTTCGGATGTTTATCCCTTATGTGTAAAGTTTCAGTGGTAAAGGTGGCTTCTGTACTTTTAGTCTCAACACCAATCCTCTTGGCATCTTCCTTTGCTGATATTATAGCGTTTAATTGTTTTCTTATTTCTTCGATGGATTCTGTTTTTAATTTTAATTTCATTTCATAAACGACGTCTTCAGGAAACTTTTCCATGAAAAGAAATCTTAAATGATTTTTATTAGTGTCCTCTCCTAGGGACTGTAAGACTCTTAGATGTCTCTCGAGTTCATCCAATGTCTTTCTGCAATCTTGCGGCCTTGCTGCTTTCTTAATCTTGTATAAGGAAGAATAGTGAGCATCAATAATCTGCACTCTGTTGCCGTATCTTTCCTTTAGAGTATCTATGGCAATTTTATAATTATCGTTTGTAGTTTCTAAACCATCGATTATAGTTTTGGCTTCACCCTTTAATGATGCTTTGAGATATAGCAACTTATCCACATCACGTAGGTTTCTTTGATCAATGTTGGAGCTAAACTGGTCCCAAAATTGTGTCCATTCTAGAACCTCACCATGAAAAGATATTAGGTCCAGCTCTGGTAGCTTGCTTCTATTCTTTGTAGGATCGGACGTAACTTGTCTTGTATCCTTATCAACTTGAATTCTTGCCTTAAGTTCGGCTAAAGTGTCATCACCTTCTAGCTGTACTGCGGTTAGATTTGAAATCTCATCGGCGTTAGGGTCTTTAGACAGATTGAAGTACTGATAGAGATCGCTTTGAAATCTTCCAAGTATAGATTGAAGTCTGGATGCGACGACAGATGCTCGTTCGGACTCATCCTTTCCCCATGGACGACACGCACATAGCTCTGATGCTTTGACTTGATGTTCTTTGATGTTTGTGGCAAATGTAGAAAGGCGATTCAGCAGAATAGCTTCCATAATATTCTCTCTTATTCTGGAAACGCATTTTAAAACAAGTTAACTTCACATAAAAAAATTAATAATATTGTCAGGATTTGGTAAAATTTCCATAATTTCACTCAGTGTGTGAATTGTTTCACTAACAGGAACATCATCCTAATTATGACGCATAAAATAGTCAATATATGAATATTATCCAAAATGAATTAAACTTTCTCATAAGTACAAGTGGTTCAACATGACTAATATGATGATGATGAACATAGCGTCATGTATATTAATAAGTTCTCAAATAGTACTCATGGAATATATCAATACTATTTATTATTACTTCAGGGTTTCATAAGCCATGGTATACACCATGTATTCTTTGAAGTGTACAAACTTGTTTTAATTATGTTAACTAAGTGTAGTTCCCACTTACAGTACAGACATGAAAGGGTGTCCGTACATACACACTCATATTCAATATTTATTTTACCAAAATGTGTAATTTATCTAACACAATATACATGATTAAAATTCAAGACCTTTATCACAAAATATTTAACATATTAATAATAATATGTAATCATTATTTGAATATTGCTCTATTATTTCATCATCACTCAATACTAATATAAACAATAGTATTGTCTCATGTATTTGATTGTATTGTAAGCGGTAGATGGCGCTTTACGGAGAGTAAACTACGTAATAAATTAATTTTGTGAGTAAACGATCCAACTTTTAACGAATACGCAATTCGATAGTATATTACACATATTATGTGGCCTTATGCCAAGTTAACATTATATTAATCGTGTTTACGTACCTTGTGATTTTTTCGTAAGAATGTTTATAATCTCCTCATACAGAGAAGTATTTTCGCGTAGAGACGCTTGGTTTCACACTCGGCTCGTTGAAATGTGACAATCCGAACCCGTCAGCACATACGCTGTATTTCTTGAAATTCCTATTTCATAACAATATATTAGTTGGGTCTTATACTCAATTGCAACAAACAATCATTCTAAGTATATTTAATAACCTCTGACCCAGTAATATAAGCATCTAGGTATCATACGAACTAGTATTACGCAATACGCATTAAAATAGTGTAAGTAAACATGTCAAGCTGTACAGATCAAATTTCTTTCAAGTAAGATCACTTACGTATAGAATTAATACGCAATTATCACTTCCTTTGTAATCTCGAAGGTACGCGTCTACGTCTATCATTTACGCGCATACGCAAAGTTGCGCATTGTAATGGCGTCGCTTGTTGTAATGAAATAATTACGTGATGATTTCTTTGATACTAGGTAAATTCGCTCACAATCACAAAGGATGCTTAAAAATCCTTGTACTAGGTTTTATTATCACGTAAGACGAAATAATATCGATCGATTACTAAAATCAATGATTCAAATTGGATCCTATATCGTATGGGATATGTGCCCATGTCACACGAATAATCTTTCATTTTACTAATCACATATTCGTAAAGTACTCACCTTTGTTTCTTAATAAAATATAACACTTTATTTCAACACTTTCAGCATCGCACAAAACACAATTCACGTAAAATTTCCACTGGTAAATTAATTTCCTCCATCTTGTGAAGTGAACGAATGAATGAATGAAGTAGATCGCGTCGCGTCGCGCATGCGCGGCGTGCGTCAAATGGCGCGACGATTTGAAATATCAAAGTTGTGATCAATTTGAAGTCATAAAATACGCAACTTAAGATTAATATTGATATTTAAGTCGATCACATCGTACTTATGACCTTGGCGATATAAATTCGGTACAACTTAAGTTCAAAATCGTTCAGCAATACACAAACAATTTGGGTGTATGATTATTAAAGGTGGTAGCTCTATGTGTTATTAGTATGAACAACACTATCCACAGGGCGACCTTTGACCTCTTAAGACTTGCATTTTATTGTCACAAATACTGCAAATAATCATGATTATTGAATATTCATGCAGTCATTATAGATTATGCGTACTTAAATCATGTCTTAATATGTTTTGACCATTTTATTTTTGCCATCTCTTTGTGTATTTTAGTATAAATTTGGTAAATAATTTATTAGATAATTTCATGAATTTATGTGGGTCTGAATTAAATCCAAGACACTCTTCCACCAATTTTTGTATCGACGTTGATACAAAATACTAAGATAAATAGACTGATTGCCTGAGTTCGAGTTACCTAATGATTCTAAGACCTTATTAAATGAAATATAAGTTTACTATCAACTTGTCATGTATACTTGTTTATTATCTTAATGAACTTAGATCTGCTTCGCTTATATTATTAGGAAAGAGAGGTCGGTTATTCTATGGACAGTGCGGTTCATACCTTATTCAAATGATGTAATTGGAGTATGTCTCCCTGGTTCATGAGCTCCAAGCGCAGAGGCCAGCTCTAACTTGATCTTATACCACCACCTGTGTAGAAAATAGATTTATGACCATGGGTCACTAAGTATCCTTAACCTGTATCATAATATAACACATCTATCTCTCAAGATAGATACATAAACATTGTAACATGTATATATGTATGTAGGAACAGACAACAAGAAATCAGTATTCATAGTAAAGTTCAACATTGTCCCACAGGACTCAAAGTACATATATAGGTATGCATGTCTGTGTAATAGTCACAACTGTCTATGTCTTGGTAAGTCTCATCAGTCAACCTTTGCACTGGATAAGGAGTGCGGTGACCTGGTCGCAACCAGTCACAAACCATAGATCAATTCCATAGCATGCCAAATGAGGGAAACACCAGTTCCTTGCTATGGCCAAGAGTGCACCTATCCGAAGGGTGTACGAGCCCCTTGCAGGTCACTATCAATTCTATGGCATGCCAGACGAGGGAAACACCAGTCCCTTGCTATGGCCAAGAGTGCACCTATCCGAAGGGTGTACGAGCCCCTTACAGGTCACTATCAATTCTATGGCATGCCAGACGAGGGAAACACCAGTCCCTTGCTATGGCCAAGAGTGCACCTATCCGAAGGGTGTACGAGCCCCTTACAGGTCACTATCAATTCTATGGCATGCCAGACGAGGGAAACACCAGTCCCTTGCTATGGCCAAGAGTGCACCTATCCGAAGGGTGTACGAGCCCCTTACAGGTCACTATCAATTCTATGGCATGCCAGACGAGGGTTGGGCTCAGGTCGGCAGACGCATCTCCGACCTGACCATGACATACAAGCACACCTCTGCTCGTAACCAAAGAGCATGTAATCATTACGTTCTCTTGCAACATCATCACACGTCATGTCACGTCTTTATAAGTCAACTCAACACATTGCGGTCAGTACATTGAATCTAGTCATACATAGATTTCACAATAAATAAATGTAGGAAATATATGCGTGGGACGAACAAGTCCTCTTTTATATACTCATTATACTTAGCTTTCAGATAATTAGAGAGATGATGCTCTGGCTGTACGAGGCTGGCTTCGGGCACACGTTAATAAATAAGTTAACAAACTTGAAACTTCATGTGTGAGAAACAGGAAGGAAAAGTATGGTTTGCTTACCATAGACAATATACAAGATGTTACATGTGTTGCCATGTGCAACAATGCGTACATCGCGGAAGTCCGCGACAAGCGACGCATGTCTCGAAAAACTACCTGCATTTTTTGACAAGATAATCCATGGTTACACTTTTATTTATATGATAGGTTACATTTTTGGCACATTTGGAATTGGATCAGGTGACAGTCGGAACGGGACATAGGGCTTATTTCTAGTTATAATTTTTTATCAGAATGTCTTTTTATATTTCTAAGAGTTAGGAGCATTTAAAAATATGTATGAAATCTGTTTCTTGCTTCAATTTTTACAATAATCAATGAATCGAAAAAAGTGTCAAACGAAGGCGCATTCTTCTAAACATTTTTCATTCTCCATGATTTTTTTGTATGTTATGATAGGTACATTTGATATCAAATACAAGATATGTCAAAGAAATAGCAGACCTCAAGATTTAAGTCACATCGTTATCATTCGTGTTTAAAGAACAACAAAGTTTATTTGGTAAATATACTAAAAACTAAACTACAAAACTTAAAAACCTAGATCTAAAAATAAATAAAACTAGACTTAAAATAAAATAAAACTATCCCCCTGCGGCATGGTGCCGTAGATGCTAGCAGCATTTCCTCGCTGTATCGCAAGACTAATTCTTTGAGCGAGGAAGCTGCCAGCTCTGCGGTCACCAGTGACCTCTCTAATCCTTTTAGAAACTTCCTTAAAAAGGTTAAAGGCGCTCGGACCCCACGGACCAAGGGTCTCGACGCCAAATGGTACGAAATTATATTCGGTGCCGACACCCCTATATTTAGTCTTTTTTAATTTTTCGGCCGCCTCTGCCGCCGCGCCAGCCTTAGCAGAAGTGCCGTGGAGATGAGACGGGGCTAGGGTGTCTACACAGGTGGCGTCCCACACCAGCACCCGTCCCAACTTCCACGGAATTAGTGTCATTCCATCCGGTCTCTTACCATCATCTCTTATAATGCCGGGGGGCTCGAGTAGAGCTGGCACGTTGAGCGCGGCGTGTCTAGAGAAGCGGCCGGCGCTCCTTTGGCAGGAGAGTCCGTGGTGTCCGAGGACGTCGACGTCAGTGCCGCAGGGGCACCTATGTGGAGCGCAAACCCGGACGCCGAGACGCAGACAGGCAGCAACGCGCAGAGTGTGCGGTTCCAGGAAGGTTCCGGTATGTACCGACGGGAAGGCGTGCAGCCAGGCGCCGGACTCCCTGGAGCCTGCTGCTAGCAGTCTGGCGCGTGCTGAACCTGTGCTGCGGCTTAAAAGAGCGTCGTAAATTATTTTACATTGAATGTCGTCCCAGGTCTTTTGTGAATTTGGATTTTCGGGAAAATCCTTACCCGGGCAGGCAATGGACCAGGCGTTTTTAGACTCCGTTAAGCCAGCAATCTCATAGTTTGGAGGGCAGGCCCTTAGGATTTTGCCTACGAGAATTGCTGAGCTATGAACGGAAGATAAAAACGCCGGGGTAGAAACACTAGAAATTTTGCGGATCCCTATCCCACCGTGACGAATGGGAAGGGATGCCTGGGTCCAGGACTCTTCACTAAGCTGCAAGTTCAAAATCGATTCCAAAGTATTTTTGATAATGTCGTCTAAAGGTATTAACAAATTTTGAAATTTTGAGAAAGAGCAACAGCGAAGTACATACATTAATTTTGGTACAAAGAGGCAGAATTTAATAATACATAAAGCGAAATGCGGACTACTTCGTGTTTTCTAAATTTCTACAATCGTGGTAGAAATTTGGTGTACACCCTTGGCAACATTTCATGTTCAACCAGAGTGCCAATTATGTCAATTGTAGAGTTAGCCACGCAACTAGAATTGTGAAAATAGACCCTATTCAAATATAAGTAAAGTTTAATTTAGTTGTACGCAAATATACTTTATTGTTAAAAAAAAGGTTATCCAACAAAACTACTGACATGTCACTTTATCTATAACTGTGTTTACATATCCATTTTACGTATTACACAGATTTTACAACAATAATCACACAAAACTCATTAAATGCGGTAGCCGGCGCAAAATGTTGAAAAGTTTAAAGCAGGAATCCGCGGAGGAGCTGCTAGCTTGTCGCATATGTCTCGCGACGGACACTCATTTGTGTGGGATTTTGGAGCACCGATTGGAAAATGCTTTCATTGATATTACAGGCACTACCGTGAGTTCAAAATAATAAATTATGCGAACTTATAGTTCATGTCCTTGTCTTTTATATTATAATAGGTTTTTATGCAGAGCTTTCGTTATTGTTTACGAAATAATCAGTTTAACGTTCCTATATCAGTAGCCGTTTTTCGGATATATTTCTTGTATATTTAGTTGGTTTTACTGATTTAAAAATGTTGCTAGAGCATCTGATTAATGTAGGAAAAACTTTTGAGACATTATTAAACGGAAATGTTATAAAGCCAAATAAGTACTAGTGTTTCATTAGCATTTCTGTATTATGTACCTACTTAAGCAGAAATCTGCCTCAATTTAAAACTTTAGTACGTAATTTGTTAGTAAATGATAAAGATTTTTCCCCCTCGATTGGAGGAGGGTAACCCAATATGGACCGGCAAGAAACTCGGCGGGACACATTTTTTCAAAACATTACATCTTTTAAGTAACATGCATGCATAAATACACACTTAAATACATGCATTAAATAAGAAAAATAAAATACGATACGAAAGATTTAGAGTATAGGCAGAGATGGGCAAAATGTAATCAACTAATGATTAACGATTAAGACTAAAAGAATTAATTGCGACTGACGATTGAAAACAACGACTGATCAATCGTAGTTGTATAGAGTGCAACTAATTTAGTTGCAACTAAATTAGTTGCCGACAACAAATTTTTGTAATCGACTAATTAGTTCGACTATTTTTTCCGCGGCTAATGTTAGAAGCAAATTTAATGGGAAACCTCGGTATGGCTATGTTGACAGCCAGCAGATTAGGACATCTTAACGCATGTATAAAAATGAAACAGCACATGTGTTACTTGCGATATTTTGACCATTTTTATGGAGTATAAAATTTCTCTTATCTAAGGGTAAATAAAAATTGGGTACTTTGTGCATTGACACTTAAAACACAATTTTATAAATAATACTTTGTATTTTGTTGTTAATCAATGTCAATCGTAAAAATAATAATTAAAATAAAAAAATATCAAATCAAGATAAAATGTTCATATCATATGTTATGATATAAAACATTAAAAAACGTGTTCGTGTACAACTTAAGTATTAATAATGCACCAATCTACATTATTGTTTGCGACTTGTAAACATTGCAGTTTTTCGCTATTTATCGTTACCTGTATCCATAATATAACGATATATACTACACATATATCATTACATTATTGCAGATAATATTACATTGTCATGTCTAAACCAGTGATGACATAGTTTTAATATAGATTTAACCGTGAAATTTAGTCAATTGAAACTAAAACTAATTTAGTTGTTAGTTGTACATTCTTACAACTAATTTAATCACAACTAAATTAATCGCGATTAAAAAATGACGATTGATATTTTTAATCGATTGATTAGTTAACTAAAAAATTAATTATGAATGCCCATCTCGTGAGTATAGGAAAAAGTTAAAATTAGGTGAAGACTAGCCTTTTGGTTAGTAAAATTTAGCTCAACACCTTTCACATGTACCTTTATAAGTTTGTTTTTGTAGCTGTCAGCATGGGACGGGTACCCGCAGCACATCTGCGTGGCGTGCCACGCGCTGCTGCGCCGCGCGAGCGACCTGCGCGCGCGCTCCCGGCGCGCGCAGCGAGCACTCAAGAGGATCCTCATGCTGCAACATACTGTAAGTCTACCATTTCATTACAAATGGCGGACTTAATGCCTAATGGCATTCTCTACGAGTTAACCATCTGGCTAAACATTAAACTAATTTTACGGTTTATATTCACCACACCACGGTGCCCGCCTACTATGACAGCGCAAGACCCCCTCCAACCGGTTCCCTTAGCGCGCGCGCAGCGTGCGACGCGGCGCGTAGCAGTACGTGAAGCACGGCCGTCGTGAACGCTACTCGCACTATCAGTGCTTGAGGGGAAACCTAGGCTCTGAGCTCTCGGAAACATGTCGCGCGAGTCTATCATTTTACTTTCTGTAACCTGTCTTGTTTAGTGCACATTTCCGCCAGGTGCTATGAAATACTTCAAGGTTGTTCTCTGCCAACTCTTTTTTGCAAAGAGTGCAGTCCCACTTTGGAGGAGAGAAGCAGCAAATCGTGCTACTTGGAGGAGATTTTGAGAGGCGTATGCCCAACAGTGGGCGTATACTGGCTCAAGAAGAAGAACTCTTTTTTTGGTCAGCCTCCTCCCAGATCATAAAACATAACTTTAAATTCGACACTCATTAAGTCCTAATGAACATGTGTATTCAATTATATTTGTTTTTTTATTATTCTATTATTCAGAAAAGACTAACCTAAAACCCGTTCTGCGCCATGCGGGGTCCAAAGGTCCCCATCATAGAAAATAACCCCACGTACGGCCATGACGTTTCCCCACTAATTAATAAATAGGTTCTAATTATTATTGGTAGGTGTAAGTTAAAATATATTTAATTTTCCAGATCACAACTGACTACATTCGTACAGTGGACCGTATCGCCGAAGGCCTAAGTCTGCCGCTCTCCATCTCTGTCTGTTCTGAGCCCGTCCTCTTCCAACACGACGACAACGACGATCTTATAAAAGTAAGTTTTTCTTATACCTACCTACACATAGAGTTTTTATGGTGGTTTTACCACACCGTCACTGAACAATGTATGCAGGCTTAGCTTGGTCTAACTTCATTTAATTTCAGTAAGGAAACATAACAATTTCCTGTGCGAAAGTAATAATGTGAGATCTTCTCTTTCCTGATTTGAATTTATTTAGCCCATTAGCCGTCACTTATAGTCTTATAGGATTCTCTAATTTCTCTGAAACTCTGGAGACTAGAAAATTTAACTAAAATTACTCAAAATTCTATAGGACACAATGCATTCCATTATTTTCTTCTTGTTCCTCGCGTTGTCCCGGCATTTTGCCACGGCTCATGGGAGCCTGGGGTCGGCTTGGCAACTAATCCCGAGAATTGGCGTAGGCACTAGTTTTTACGAAAGCGACTGCCATCTGATCTTTCAACCTGGTAAATATCAAATGATATTTCGTACATAAGTTCCGAAAAACTCATTGGTACGAGCCGGGGTTTGAACCCGCGACCTCCGGATTGCAAGTCGCACGCTCTTAACGCTAGGCCGCCAGCGCTTTTTTAATTCCATTATTTTTATAATAAAAAAAGATTTTCTGATTAGGGTGAAAACTAATGAAAATCAGCCAAGGGTATATTGTGACGACTGGACTGGCCTGGTGCCTGGTGGGTAGTGACTCTGCCTATGAAGCGGTCCTGGGTTCGAATCCCAGTATCAGCACAGATATTTGATCCTGAGTCATGGGTGTTTTCTATGTATTTAAGTATTTGTATATTATATTTATCGTTGTCTGAGTACCCACAAACCTTGACAAACAAGTCTTCTTGTCTTATCGTGGGACTTTTATTTGTGTAAGAATATCCCTATAATATTTATTATATTGTTACAGGAGGAGATTCCCCTCCTCTCCCCCTCCCCGCTCCCCTCCCTCCCCTCCCTCCCCTCCCTCCCCTCCCCCGCCAAAGACGACATCATAGTAAAGGACGAGCTGCCTTGCGAGTACGAGTCTAACGATGACGTCGCGCTGAGCGAGCTGCAGGAGAAGCCGAAGGAACAGAAAGAGAAGAGAAAAAAAGTTTTAAGAAAATCGAAGGTGAGTGGTATTGTATGGGTTGGAGGCAAAGATTAAAAAAAACAATACATTATGTACTTTTTTTATGTATGTTCTATAAAATAAATATAAAATAATTAAAATAATTTATTATTAGGTATACAGTAGGTTTTTATGTTGATTACGACTTTTAAAGGAAACTAACATTAACACTCATCACATCAATAAGTAGTCATGAATTGGAACTAGTGGAAAAGTAAAAAGCACTAGTTCGCGAAATCCAACTTTCCGCACGCTAAACAGCCACGTAAAGTAGCACTTTTTGAGCAACTGTATTAAAAAGGATATTTATTTGTCGAAGCTGATGGTCCCGGGTTCAAATCCTGGTAAAGGCATTTATTCATGTGATGAGCATGGATATTTGTTCCTGAGTCATGGGTGTTTTCTATGTGTTTAAGTATTTTTAAGTATTTATATATTATATCTATCGTTGTTTAAGTAAGTACCCTCAACACAAGCCTTATTGAGCTTACTGTGGGACGTAGTCAATTTGTGTAATAATGTCCTATAATATTTATTTATTTATTTAAAGGCCCTATAATTCACCTCGTGTCACCTGTGTCTTATGTATGTCTCTCTGTAAATGTTATTTTTAGGTTGTGTAATAAAGAGGATTGTGTTGTATAATTCTGACTGAACGTTTAGTGTGCCTCGTTGGAATGCTACAACGCGATTGGTTGATGAGTTTGCATCACGATTGGTTGGAGTGCGTGATTGGCTCGCATTCGTTTCTTGGTGCCCGTAAGGCCCGTCTTCACGAAGTAATATACAGGGCGTCCCAAGACTATGGGACATCAAGGGAAAGTACCTTAAATATCGTAGATAGGATATTTTCCTGAAAGAAGACTTTATTTTATTTTTAAAAGTAAGAAATATTGCATTCAAAGAATTTCAAAAAAAAATTGAAAATTGCTTACTTTTTGTGGGAATTAAACCGAATCTTGAAATTTTAATCAAAAATTGTACTATATTAATTTCTTTTGCGATATCATATTTCTAAAATGACTTATTTTTTATGCATTCTATCGATTGGCATCATAAAAATACAGGTTGGCATCCTTTTCGATTTCCAGATATGGTAACTTATTTTTTTTTTAAATCTTTGAATGCAGTATTACTCAGTTTTGAAAATAAGATAAAGTCTCCTTTTAGCAAAATATCCTATCTCTTATATTTAAGGTACTTTCCCTTGATGTCCCATAGTCTTGGGACGTCCTGTATAAGTTAATTGTGCGAGTTTATCACTACACCTTATAAAACAAAGTCCCCGCCGCGTCTGTCTGTATGTCTGTATGTTCGCGATAAACTCAAAAACTACTCAACGGTTTTTCAAGCGGTTTTCACCTATCAATAGCGTGATTCTTGAGGAAGGTTTAGGTGTATTATTTGTTATGCTACCCGTGCGAATCCGGGGTGAATCTCTAGTGTTTCATAAAGCTTCTTCTTTCGCAGTTGTATGGTTTTGTCTCGCCCCTGTACAAAGATTTGTTTGAAATACATTTTGCAAATTCCTCTGTAACTCGTTATCCTAAACGAGGATTGACAATTTGATGACCAGAGGCCGGAATTCTCGTGGCAGTTTGAATTGTCATTAGGGATTTCTCATATATCGACTTTCGATATACCTATATCGATACAATGTAGAATACAACATATTAAATAGATTAAAAGTAGAGTTAAATAACAAGCGGTCTTGTCGCTAAAGAGCGATCTCTTCCAGATAACTTTTGAGTAGTTGAAAATGCGAAAAAAGATTTGCAATAAATAGAATAAAAACTTTTTTTAATACTACGTCGGTGGCAAACAAGCATACGGCCCGCTTGATGGTAAGCAGTCTCCGTAGCCTATGTGCGCCTGTAACTCCAGAGGAGATACATGCGCGTTGCCGTCCCTAACATCCCTACCTCTCTTCGTTGAGCTCTGGCAACCTTACTCACCGGCAGGAACACAACACTAGTTAATCGTTTCACATTTAATGACTACAGTCCCGTCTCTGTCTCACGTCTGTTGTGTGCTAACAAATATTCCATTAGTTCCTTTATAAAAGAAGTAACTAGTCATCTTTTTCCATATTATCTGCTTAAATGGACTTCTTTTACAGTTAAATTATCCCTTAACTATTATAAGTTTTTAATACGTTTTGTTCTACATTGTATAGATATATGTGTATTGGAAGTCGATAAATGAGAACTCCATATGACAGTTCAAAAATGCCACAATAATGTTGGTCTCTGATGATGAATTGGATTTTTTCTTCTCATTTTTCTGCTACACAAAGATTGTCTGGAAGAGATCCCTTAGTAATAAAACCTCCTGGTTCCACCTAATTTACATTTTATGTATTGGTATTGTTTAAGTAGTCCAATCGCTTGGAAAAATTAGGGCAACAAAGGTGCCATTTTTAGTACCCATCTAGGGTATAAAATCAAAAATTAAAATAGGTTTTTATGTTCACAGACGAAAAAAACAAAGTCTGAGAAATTGAAGAGCAGAGAACGGAAAAAGACGGAGAAGATCCGGGATGAAGACTTCCCCGCGTTCGAGAAGGAATACAACTTCGATGTCGTCATACTGTCGCGGGAACAACAGGTGGGTACACTACACTACACTATACCCCGCGTTCGAGAAGGAATACAACTTCGATGTCGTCATACTGTCGCGGGAACAACAGGTGGGTACACTACACTACACTATACCCCGCGTTCGAGAAGGAATACAACTTCGATGTCGTCATACTGTCGCGGGAACAACAGGTGGGTACACTACACTACACTATACCCCGCGTTCGAGAAGGAATACAACTTCGATGTCGTCATACTGTCGCGGGAACAACAGGTGGGTACACTACACTACACTATACCCCGCGTTCGAGAAGGAATACAACTTCGATGTCGTCATACTGTCGCCGGAACAGCAGGTGGTTACACTACACTACATTATAGGTACAGTCGGCGCTCGGTAGCCCGGAACCTGATTTTTTTATTTATTTTTTAACTTTTAACCTTTTTTACAACCGATAAAACTTTCTCCTTTTTTATGTTCAGTCCACGTCAAAGATATATTTATAATTTTCGCCTTACTACAAAAAGTCGAAAAAGTCTAAACATATCTATGACGTCAGCTGTATTATGTTATGGCGTATCGGTTCCTTTATCCGTAGTAATATCCTTTATTCTCAGATCGAGGACATGGCGTCGCGGAAAGAGAAGGACAACTACATGAACTCGCAGTTCAAATGCGAGAAGTGCTTCAAGGGGTTCTACACGGAGGCGACGCTGGCCAACCACGACTCCAAACACCACGACGAGGTAACCAGGGCTAACAGCTCAACCAGTGGGGGACACTCCTCCTTTCGGCTTTTCCCGGCTCCGTTCGGCTCAGCATTGCTCCGAGCAATAATTAGGGTTGGCACAACTTGACCTCCCTTTGCGTGCTCGACCACAGATAAGATAATGACTTGAATTTTGACAACCCTAAGTGGCCGAAAGGGTTAGTGCCATACATTAGAAAGGTATAGCATAATTCGACCCTGAATCGCTGTCAAACTTCGGTTTTTTAGGAAGTGTCATTTCTGTATGGTAGTACTATTATTTATTATGTGGTTTAAAAATAGTATTTTATACAATCGTGATGTAATAGAGAGCTTGCTGAGTTGCCTAAGTAAGGTACGAGATTAAAATGCTTGTATATATCACTATTTTCTACTAGTCATCTAAATGAATACTTTTTTTTACTATAAAACTTAAATACTTAATTAATAAAACTTGGTAAGTGTCTCAGTAGACAAAATTGTATACATAAACGCGTGACTCCCGCCCCGCGCCGGTTTAGTCTTTTCTATAGCAGCACGGCGACACGTGATTGGTAATTTTTTTTTTATAGTTGACTACTGCGTTTCGAAATAAATCTTATACTTGTGTTTGAAATCTTAAAACAGACACCGAGTAGAAAAAAAAAATTACGAAAAAATCAGATCACGTTGGGGGAAGGGGGGTATAAGGAGACCTCTAACTAACTAACTATAACTAACTATTGTGGCGCAGTGATCCAAAGAGGGTCTTGGCCTCCAAAACGAGAGAATGCCACCTGTCCCGATCCTGTGCCACTTCCAGCCAGTTGTCGGCTTTGAGTTGGCACAGATCCGCCTGTACATTGTCGCTCCAGCGGTATCTGGGACGACCCACTGGACGGCGACCAGTCGGTCGTCCCAAATAAGCTCTCTTAACACCTCGATCCTCACCCATCCTCAGTAAATGGCCGAACCAGCGAAGTCTGTGGCATTTCGTTTCGCCGATGATATTGGGTTCGGCCACTAACTCCTCGATTTCGGCATTCTTACGGATCCTCCAGGTGCCGTCATCTCTTTTGATAGGTCCCAGGATCTTCCGTAACACCTTTCTTTCCGCTACCAGGAGCTGACTCTCTTCTTTCAGTGTTAGTGTCCAAGCTTCGCAGCCATACATAAGGATTGGTCTTATTTATTATTATAAGGAGACCTCACATGTATTTTTCCACAGTGAACGAAACTGAGAAAAAATATCTACCACACATAAATCATCCCTTCGCACTTCGAAACAGCGACTCTATTTTACGCTCCTCTGGAGTTGCAGGCGTACATGGGCTACGGAGACTGCTTACCATCAGGCGGGCCGTATGCTTGTTTGCCACCGACGTAGTATTAAATAAAAAACTATTTATCTTAAAATTAAATCGAATGAAAAAATTTAAAAAAAATACACGTGAGGTTATGTGGGGGAGGGAGGGGTAGCCAAGAACCTCACCAAATATCACCAGGGGGGGCAAAGAAGTAGCCGAAAAAACCTCGCGTGATTTGTTTCCAAGTCTTAGCCATACTTTCAATTCAATTCAAAATGTTTTATTTGCAAATATAGGTAGTATGTACATACAGTGATGATTATCTTACAATGAGTAGTGTCGCTATTATTAAGCGCACTATATTAAGCGCATGTAAGTATGTTAGAGCTAACGTGGATCAATACGCTACCCATTCGCAGGCCCGTAGAATTAACCGGTTAATCGTCCCGCGGTGCAGGCTCGCAAGGGCCCGAAAGTCACTTGGGATCTTAGGCGTAAAATTGTATAACTTGCTACCTGAGGAAATAAAACTAGCAAAAACGAATAAAAAGTTTGACCAAAATCTTAAAGCAATGTTAGCTGACTTAGCATGCTACAGCGTCGACGAATTTGTTGAATCGTGCACTAACCCTAAGTAGGTAATTTATATATAAACACGTTTTTAATTTTTTACCTTATAAATAACATGATGACTTGAAAGATATATGCGACCTATTGAATACTGATTATGTATTTGTTCTGCTTTAAACATGTTTTTTATTTTATAATAAGTGACATTTATCCAAAAAATGCTGTACCTACTAGTCATCATCATCATCATTTAAGAGCATGGCTCTTGTCGGTGGAGTAGACGCCAGTTTTCGTGGTCCTCGGCCAAGTTCTTTAGGTCCCTGTAAGACACGACATTTTCTTTTCCTTTTAGTTGCTGCGTGTAACTCGCTCGTGGTTTTCCTCTTCCTCTTCTACCTTCGATCTTGCCTTCCAAAATAGTTTTTACCTACTAGTATTAGTTGAATATGTACCTACCTCAAAATGACCTGTAAAACATTGACTTTTATCAATAAATTTTTTGTATCTTGTTATATTTGACCAACAGGCATGCAAAAAACATATGTACAAATATGTAGGAACGATTTTAATTTTAAACGTATTATGTTTAAGATTAAAATCATTCCAAGATATAGGTGGTCTTACATCTAAATTAAGCGAAGCATCTGCGAAGTATTTACACATATAGTTCCTACTGAGTTACTTTTGATAAGGGACCGAAAATTCATTGTTGTTGAAAGTTAGATCCAAAAAAATCCCGTTTTTGAAGCCATAGCCCCATAGTAAGCTACATAATCACAAAATATGGCCAAGGATTAAAAAAAAAAACACCTCGTATAGTAGCTTGTAAGGCATTGCTTACTTTCCACACTGGCTTAACGAAGATGTTTTCACCACACCAGCTACACCAGCTGGTAAAAGCTCTCATTGCTCAAAAGCTGATGAGAAAGTTTCATTTTATCCACATGTGGGGCAAAGTAATCAGATGCAATTTTTGAGTTACTTCCTAATGTTAGCTGGTGGAATTTACTTAATGATGATTTTGAATGATAGTTTAATGACGTTCATTTGGATTTGTTTTTTTTTTCTGATTTTTATTGAGGCTTTGGACACTTTAGGTGAACAGTTTGATATCTTACATTTAATATTTTCTTCAGGTTGGTGTGGTGAAAAATATTGTTTTTCATTCGGGGGCAAAATTAGTTTAACCCTCGTGCTCTGAAACCGTCGTAAAGACGACCGGTCTGGCCTAGTGGGTAGTGACCCTGCCTATGAAGCTGATGGTCCCGGGTTCAAATCCTGGTAAGAGCATATATTTGTGTGATGAACACGGATATTTGTTTCTGAGTCATGGGTGTTTTCTGTGTATTTAAGTATTTATAATTATATATATCGTTGTCTAGGTACCTACAGCACAAGCCTTATTATGCTTACTGTGGGACTTAAGTCAATTTGTGTAGTAATGTCCTATAATATATAAAAAAAACCTCAAGATTCCACTTTTTGAACCACTCACTACGCTCGAGGTTCAGTTCTGGGATCTTTCATTTGCTCAGGTATCAATATTAGCGACGAGCGGTTAAACAACTGTGTCCCTTTTTTTTAAAGATAAAGATAAAGATATATTTATTTGCAAAATGTAGTGGTAAACATAGTTGGTCTGTAAGTAATTTTAAGTGCGTAAATTTTACTTAATGAAGCATGCAAACTTTCCTTATTAACTAGGTACTATAATTAAGTATAGCATATAAAAAATTTGAACAATATAACCATGCATTATAATCATATACTTAACATTAATTAATTTATATCTAAGATTTACAAAATATTATTTTAAGATCTCAGGGTGGATTTTAGAACGAAAACAAGCCAGAATAACGTATCACAATTATTTTATTCAAATACTTATAAACCCCTCACAATCAAAGGAACAAATCGCACTTTTGTTAATCAAATAGCATAACAATATACAAAATAGGAAACAGATTGGAACGATAACGAAATAGCTCACGCGAACCCGACGGCGGCCGAAGGCAAAATGTCCGGAGCAACGGTTTGCAGCGGCTTTTATGCACTATGCCGGGTAGGGTAAACTTGTTGTTGCTAACATTATAATCATTATTCATTATTATTTATTAGTTTAAACAAGTTAAGTTAAATATTCATCAATTCTATAATAACACTTATCCAAACAAAATGTATATAATAAAACAAATAAGTATTGTCAGGCCGTGGGCCCGCACTCGTGCGAGCTGTGCCTGTGCCGGTTCCGCATCCCCGCCATCCTGCGGCGCCACCTCGCCACGCACCGGCTGCGCTTCGTGTGCCAGCACTGCGGCTTCACCGCCAGGGACAGGTACCTTTAACAACATATCTTATTATTATACCTTTAAACGAGAAATTCTATCTATATATACACTGTCTGGACAATACGTGGACAACAACGTATAGTGGAGCCGTTGACCACGTATCGTACGATGAATTTTATCGACAAATCACCCGCCATGCCTATGTTTTTTTCTCAAACATTTTAAAAATGCACCCTTTCAAAGTTTTATGATGCCCAACACTATTGCACCATTATCTGTTGTCATGACCTATCGCACATTTGAAAAAAAAACTCAGTGTCACAATGTCCCAGAGAATCTTCCACAATTACTTGAGAATTTATAACAAAGATGAAAATTGTCTTCAAAAATTTACTTTTTTTTACATTTTTTTTTCGTTGAATGATAGCACAGGATATCAGCTAAAAGATGACATCAAAATGATAGCCCTAGTTAAGACATTTCAAGACCTTCTGTAATCATTCTCAAATCGTAAAAAAGCGCTTAATGTTTGCAGGTCGCACGCCATGACGCACTCCAAGGAACACAAGGGGCTGCGCTATGAGTGCCAGTACTGCGGGGACACCTTCAAGTAACTATCGACTTATATATAGTACGCAAGTTTAGAAATGGACACCCACTTGGATTTGGCGACCGGTTTGGCCTAGTGGGTAGTTATTGTGTGGATAGTGGTGGGATTCAAATCCTGGTAAGGGCATTTGGTTGTGTGATGAGCATGGATATTTGTTCCCGAGTCATGGGTGTTTTCTATGTATTTAAGTATTTGTAAATATTTATATATTATATATATCGTTGTCTAAGTACCCTCAACACAAGCCTTATTGAGCTTACTGTGGGACTTAGTCAATTTGTGTAACAATGTCCTATAATATTTATTATTATTATATTTATTAATAAAATACTATCTGAAATCGGCTACTTTTAAATACGATTATGATATCTTCGAGAGAAAATGCACGTATTTTATTTTCGAACCCACATTTAAAAGTCTCAGAGTAATCGCTGAACATGAATGAAAAAACCTGACGAATTGATAACCTTCAGTTAATAAATAGAATCGGGCGTTATTTTGCGGAAATCCATATTAATTAAAACGAAAAATATTACTTTGCTAATCCGCGAACAGATAACGTGCTAGTTAATCAGTGCCAACCCGTTATACTTACTTGCGTATTTTTACATGCAATTAATGTTCCCACCCTCCCACCGCAAAAATAAATACGCAAATAAATATAACAACCCACCACCAAAAGTACAAAACTCGACACGTGTTTCGTCTCTCTACGAGATCCAGAGGCATCCTCAGGAGATGTTGACGGTCCGAAATCCGACGACTGAAACTCTCAGTGGATATTTTTTGCGGATCCCTTTGTTTGACATAATTATTGAAAGTCATAATGTAATGATAGTCATATTATCATTAGTCATAACTCTGAAAACCTTAACTTTTCAGGAATTTCCTTAGGTTATCCTATAGATAGGTTAGGTTAGGTTAGGTTTGTTTTATGGCAATTCTGAACAGTTACGCGTTTCTGAGAAAAACCAAATTATGGCTAACGAAAATGCGGACAAACAATACATTATGACTTAAAACTGTATGGGAAACAATAGAGACCCTATTTTTTGTTTTAATTAACCTTCACTTTTCTTCTGTTCTATTTAGTCTGTCCTGTTTGTTTTCTTGGTTTGGCTTAAATTTGGTCTGTAAAAAATATTTTAGGTTCATTAGAATTTACTTGTATAAGCAGAAACTAATCTTGCAGAAAGCGATCAACATACGGCACCCACGTCCGCATCCAGCATCCCAACCAAAATAAATCATGCGACGTGTGCGGCGAAACGTTCCTAGGAGCTCTCGGGCTCGCTCTACACAAGAAAAAGTCACACCGACAGGTAACTCCTTCATCGACAGGTAACTCCTGCATCGACAGGTAACTCCTTTATCGACAGGCAATTCCTTCATAGACAGGCAACTCCTTTATCGACAGGTAACTCCTGCATCGACAGGTAACTCCTTCATCGACAGGTAATTCCTTCATAGACAGGCAACTCCTTTATCGATAGGTAACTCCTTCATCGACAGGTAGCTTCTGCATCGACAGGTAACTCCTTCATGCAACAGGCAATTCTTTTATCGATAGGTAACTCCTTCATCGACAGGTAGCTCCTGCATCGACAGGTAACTCCTTCATCGACAGGAAACTCCTTCATCGACACTATCGACAGATAGACTCCCCCATCGACAGGTAACTTTTTCATTGACAGGTCCTTCATGCGACGTCTGCGGCTTAACGTTTCTCAGCGTGCTCGGACTCGCGCTACACAAAAATAAATCCCATCGACATGTAATCTTTAATTCAGTACAAGAATAAAATAGTGAATATATTATTAAAATTCTCTTTTTCTTTGATGTGAAAATGTTCTCATAGAGGAAATAGGGGACTATGTTTGTGTGAAGAAGTGGTCGTTAATTTTTTTTGAAGTGACCAGTCACATTGAGTGTCAAGAAAACGCCAAGTCACCGTAGTATCTGTCCTGGCAGGCGGTGGAGGCGGGCGCGGCGCCGTGCGCGCAGTGCGGCGTGTGCTTCGAGAGCGAGTACGCGCGCGCGCGGCACAGCGCGCTCGCCGCGCGCGGCTGCCAGCACGCCAGGTACTATTAGAGCTAGGCCACACGAGTGCGTCGCGGCGTCGCATGTCTTAAAAAAATATGTAAAACGACGCAGCGTTTACGCAACGTTTTAATGAAAAAGCGCGACGCAACGCACCAGTGTGGCCTCACACTTAGGCAACATTTCAGTTGTGATATACGTGCCTTTTTATATATTAACCGATTTATTCTGATTAATGTACCAAATGTACTAGTTTATAATTAAAATACTTAAAACGAATGGCGTCGTCTACATTATTGCTGCTGAACCCGCTCCAAGAGGCTACGAGCTGAACCTTAGCCAAATCCACGCGCGACATAAAGTTTGGACATATTACGTGACCGATTTTTCTTATTTTTTTACCCCCTCGGTGACCGTTCGTAGTATATGCCAAGACCACTCCCCCCCACTAGTTTTCACGTAGTAATTCCACGGACCTAGATGAGCGATCAAATTCAAACACATGACAAAATATTTTTTAGCAAACAAATAGTTACAAAAATATATTTGCGTCAGTGTTTTGCGTCAAAAGCGTTAAATGCAGAAATATTTCCTCAGAGGATATTGACAACGTAACGAAACCTAAGAACTCCCCCCCCCCCTGACCAAGCGTAGTATTTTGAAGACCCCGCTTCCCACCCCTAAATCTGAGTACGTTCCCTTACTGATATTCAGACTTAGGATATAGGATATATTTTTCACCACACCAGCTCTTTATTCTTCAAAACGGATGAGAAGGTTGCATTTTATCCACAAGTGACGAAGTAATTTCATGCAGTAATGTTTTACAGGGCATGCGCGCTGTGCGGAGAGAACTTCAAGGACGAAGCGGCGCTGCAGGCACATGTTAGAGAGAGACACCAAGACCGGCAGACGCAGTGCCAGGAGGTGAGTGTAACACTTGACATATCTACATTTTCGAAACTTCTAAATAAACATAGTAGAGCAAATTGTCCCATCCCGTGACTAATTCCCGCAGCAGTAGATACACTGTTACTTAATTTCTTAAGAACATTAAAAATTATGTTATTATTATCGTACATTTCGCTCTAGCGATAAGGCCGCCTGTTGTTTACCTCTATCTTCATGTTTTTATGTGTTTCCATGTACATTTTTTTCCAGAGGTTGTGCAATAAAGAGGGCTTGTATTTGTATTGTATTTATTTATTTTAATTTATGGAGATGTGTATTTGAATTTTAATAATAATAAAAAATATATTATTCCAAAAATCTAATCTAATCTGATATTTGAATGAACAATTTGAAGATATTTTTCATTTATAGAAATTAATTTATTTAATTTATCTGCAACCATCAAAAGTGTCTGGCAACTTAAGAAACATCATTTTATCTTCCCTCAATAACATATATAAAATTCAGCTTCTATACTTTTATACTATGACTTGATTGACCCATAATTTTAGACAGCTTTATTACCTGATAGCTGCCAAAGCCACCACGACCCGGGTTTCATAATCGGGGATCGTTCTTACTTATTAAGGGGCCATTTATAGAAAAACTTACTCTTGCTGTGTAAATTGATTATATGCGATATAATCCGTTTCAATACTTTTATTTCTAATTAATATATATAACTTATACGCGAACGAGCCTGTATTTCTTTTACTTTTCCCGTGGTTATTCGAAGTAAATATGTATTATAATTACCGATCTTTGCTCAGTAAAAATAGCGTGAAATTCAAAATCTGTGGGTCGATGTATTGCGCTTAATATTTAGAAATATGCCGCTTTTTCCACTAACACATTTGGTTTACCGAGCATAGATAATTATACAAATAATTTGTATACAGTGTGACATGACGTTTGCGAGCGAGGCGTCCCGCAGCGTGCACTACGAGCGAGTCCATCTCAAGGTACTTACTAATGGCGTTATTCGAAACTTCTGTCAAATCTATAGCCCATGGTAATAGTTTGTATAGGTTGCTGAGTTGCCTAAGTAAGGTACAAGATTGAAAACCTTGATTATATCACTATTGTATGCAATACTTTTTCTACGAGTCATCTAAAATAATACTTTTTTTTACTATAGAACCTTAATAATAAAGTTAGTTAAGTATCTCAGTAGACAAAAATGTAGTACAAAAGACATACACGCGCGAAGTCGACGGGTAGAAAAAAATCATTAAGTAATCCGCTTTGCTCGAGAGTTGCTTGGTAGAGAATACCTTATAATATAAATTTTGCGTTTTATGTGATGTGTTTTTCTTTTGCAATAATGATTAAATCAATAAAATGAGTTAATTTTTCTAATAAAAAACCAAATCTAAAAGGTTACAGCGCCATCTGTTCAAAGTTTTGCGCGCTCATTAAATATTTGCACCTGAATATACTCAATAGCATTTTTTTAAAGGTGAAGGTGCGGCGATGCCTGCCCAAGACGGGGCGCAAGTACGACCGCTACGGGGACCACTTCATGTGCGAGATGTGCGGGAAGAAGTGCCAGGTCGGTATACAGGGGGCCTACAGGGGGCTCGGGAGACGGGGCCAGGACGACCGCTACGGGGACCACTACATGTGCGAGATGTGCGGGAAGAAGTGCCAGGTCGGTATACAGGGGGCCTACAGGGGGCTCGGGAGACGGGGCCAGGACGACCGCTACGGGGACCACTTCATGTGCGAGATGTGCGGGAAGAAGTGCCAGGTCGGTATACAGGGGGCCTACAGGGGGCTCGGGAGACGGGGCCAGGACGACCGCTACGGGGACCACTTCATGTGCGAGATGTGCGGGAAGAAGTGCCAGGTCGGTATACAGGGGGCCTACAGGGGGCTCGGGAGACGGGGCCAGGACGACCGCTACGGGGACCACTTCATGTGTGAGATGTGCGGGAAGAAGTGCCAGGTCGGTATACAGGGGGCCTACAGGGGGCTCGGGAGACGGGGCCAGGACGACCGCTACGGGGACCACTTCATGTGCGAGATTTGCGGGAAGAAGTGCCAGGTCGGTATACAGGGGGCCTACAGGAGGCTCGGGAGACGGGGCCAGGACGACCGCTACGGGGACCACTTCATGTGCGAGATGTGCGGGAAGAAGTGCCAGGTCGGTATACAGGGGGCCTACAGGGGGCTCGGGAGACGGGGCCAGGACGACCGCTACGGGGACCACTTCATGTGCGAGATGTGCGGGAAGAAGTGCCAGGTCGGTATACAGGGGGCCTACAGGGGGCTCGGGAGACGGGGCCAGGACGACCGCTACGGGGACCACTTCATGTGCGAGATGTGCGGGAAGAAGTGCCAGGTCGGTATATAGGGGGCTCGGGAGACGGGGCCAGGACGACCGCTACGGGGACCACTTCATGTGCGAGATGTGCGGGAAGAAGTGCCAGGTCGGTATACAAGGGGCCTTCAGGGGGCTCGGGAGACGGGGCCAGGACGACCGCTACGGGGACCACTTCATGTGCGAGATGTGCGGGAAGAAGTGCCAGGTCGATATACAGGGGGCCTACAGGAGACTCTATTATATCTATCATTCTATATATCTATTATAGGGTTACCTATTTCGTCACCGAAAATTTTAAAATCCCGACATTTTCATCTGACTGAACGCGTTTTTTCTAAAAACCGTTGAATTTTACAGGAGTCACCAATCTAACCTAGGTGGTTTGTACAGGATGCCTTTTTCATGTTTGGAAAATTTAACAGTTTTTGAAAAAATGCCTTCGTTCAAATGAAAATCCGGCAAGTGAAACATCGAGGAATGTTTCGAACTTAAGATATGTTACCCTATTATAGTATTATTCAAATACGATGAATACGTTAACAGATGGCATCTACATACAATTTATAAGGTCTATTGCTATCTCGCCCCACGTGACCACCACCATACAAGAGGTTGATGTTCATTGTGATTCACATCTGTATATACAGTTTATAGAAACATGAGTGATTGAATAATTGCGTTTGTCGCAGAACAACATCGCCCTGAAGTACCACATTCGGTCGCACACGGGGGAGAAGCCGCACGCCTGTCCGCACTGCCCCAAGCACTACTCCACGCCCGTCGCGCTGCAGGTATACCATGAACAGTTTTGTAATCATATTCAATCATTTATTTGCACTAAAACACATAATAATGCATGCAAATACAAGTTTAACAACACAGTTAATATAATAAGTATATTAAATCTAAAATAATACAAGGGGTTGAGACCTTCTAGTAGGTAAAGTGTGTGGTAGAAAGCCTCGCTCTTTCTATTGGTAACTAATTAGAACATTGTAATTTGATCTGAGTATAACTATGTTACACTGAGTACCTTAAGAACTGAAACTAAATAATAAGGTAGGCGCGCAAGCGCGCGCGCGTGCGTGTGTGTGTGTGCGTGTATGTGTGTGTGTGTGTGTGTGTGTGTGTGTGTGTGTGTGTGTGTGTGTGTGTGTGTGTGTGTGTGTGCGCTGGCGTGCGTGCGTGCGTGTGTTTGCGTGTGCGTGTGTGTGTGTGTGTGTGTGTGTGTGTTTCATAATAAGTACCAGGGCGACCGAGCTTAGCTCGGTTATAACTATTTATTGTAATATGGTGGTGTATAGGTGATAATCTTAACTACTTTTTTTTACTAAATTAAACTTGTCTAAAACAATAAAATTTTTAAAAATTATATATAAACTTGAACATATAAAAAAAAACAATAGTTAGTCACCGGGCGAGATTCGAACCCGTAACACTCGTTTAGCAGTCCGCGTCTTAACCCGCTGGACCAGACGGACAGTGGCCGGCAACACGAAATTAGGGACCATATTTTGCGTCGAAAGAAAAACGCATGAAAACTCGAAAACACGCGTTTTCCCAAACATAAGACTAATCTAGATAGATTGTATACCCCCATATACCAAATTTCAGCGAAATCGTTAGAGCCGTTTCCGAGATCACAGAAATATATATATATACAAGAATTGCTCGTTTAAAGGTATAAGATAAATTAAATCAGAATAAATCAAAAGACATGTCAGTTAGGTACATTAAGTCTAGAGTATTCCCTGCCTCGTAGGGACCATCGGCTTCGTAGGCAGCGTCACTACCCACTAGGCCAAATTGGTTGTCAAATAATTAAAAATAGAAACCCATAACTTCTCTGGGTATTGCGCAGGCAAGGTACCATCGAGCTGATCTGATGATGGAGACAAGAGGTGGCTATAGGGAGCGTGCATGAACTGTAGGAGGCAGCACAGGAGCCGTCAGATTTTTGGCGCGAGGCGTAAATGTGATGTTTTTTGTTCCGATGTAGCCCACAAGATGGCAGACCCTCCAACGCGCACGGTCCCTATAGGAACTCAGTGATAAAACAACGCTACCTAATTTTGTTTGGGTTTGCTACAATTGTTTCAATGAGTATTCGTTACCTGTTGAATGAAAAGTACAGTCAGCGATAAAAGCTTTCATCAAAAATGATTATATTTCATAGCAATCAGTCAGATTTATATAATATATATTCTCATTCCTTTATTAATTTCAGTTTCTTTTCTTTTTGTAAGCATTCGATATGTTTTCTGAAAGAGTATTTGTGTTTGATGTACATATATATTTTCAAATCCAATTTCTATAACGAAAAGTAGTTACTGTATGTAATTGCATGATTTCTATAGTAATTTAATTGTATATTTTCTTATTTGATGCATGTTAATTATAAGATGTAATGTTTTGAAAAATGTCCTGCCGAGTTGGGATACCCTCCTCCAATTGGGGGGGGAATTAAATCTCGGGTCAGAGGTGTAGGGTTAGAGCCGGCGTAGCTTTATTTGACGTTCATAAGCGCATTCTAATATGCCTACTTGAATAATATAATATCTTTATATTTATCTTTTTCATTCGATATGTAGAAATCGGCCATGATTTGTAAGTGTGTGGTTTCTGCGCAGTACCACATCCGCTCGCACACGGGGGACAAGCCGCTGGCGTGCCCGCACTGTCCGCTGCGTTACGCCACTCACAAGGGACTGCAGGTGGGTCAATCAACTCTTCACTAGTTGCCGACGTGGGTAACGCAGGAGACATGAGCAGTCTCCTGCGTTACCTAAGTGGGTCATTTAAAGAGTAAAATTTTGAAATCACTTTTTAAACAAAAATCATTCGAGTGGAGTATTCTCCGTCTAAGTTAACTCTCAGCGTGGTAAACTGGAACTATAAACGTCATATTCGAATTTGACACTGTCATTTCAGTATGTTAGATAATTAAAAAAAAAACATTAATGTCTCCTGCGTTACTTTCAGAATGACAACTTCCTAAAAGTTGATTGACCTAGATACAGTCACCCTCTAAGCCTGCGTTTCCACCAGAGATGAGCGAGGCGAGGGGTTGTTAGTTTAAAACCAATAGAATCACTTCATCTGCCTATCCTCGCTCAGCGCAGCTCGAGTCGGCAATTTTCTATTGGCTCGTAACACATCCTTCTCTACGCAACATTGGTAGAAACGCAGTCTAATAGTTATTTATTTCTATACTCTGTTTTTTTAGATTAGAATTATTCTACCCTCAAAAGTAGTTGTAATAGGGAATATTGCGCGAAACTTTGCGTAGGGGGCGCCACTACCGCAATCCATCACAATCTGAATGTTTGCTGCGAAATAAGAAAATCGAAATTTCGTTATCTAACCTCTCCATCACCCTTGCCGCCTGGATGTCATATTTGATTATCTGTGAAAACTTGTCAAATACAGTTTAAGGCACAGTATGTATAAGGTACTCTATAAATAAATAAATATTATAGGACATTATTACACAAATTGACTAAGTCCCACAGTAAGCTCAATAAGGCTTGTGTTGTAGGTACCTAGACAATATATATAATATATGAATATTTATAAATAATAATAATAAATAAATATTTATGGGACATTATTACACAAATTGAATACTTAAATACATAGAAAACACCCATGACTCAGGAATAAATATCCATGCTCATCACACGAATAAATGCCCTTACCAGGATTTGAACCCGGGACCATCAGCTTCGTAGGCAGGGTCACTACCCACTAGGTCAAACCGGTCGTCAAAACAAAAAAAACTCTTATGTTTAAACCCTTTTATAAAACTCTGTTTTATAAAAGGTGCTGCACTCTGGCGGCAGAACATAGCAGTAATACCCCCGTTATTAACTTTTTCTTCCGAAGTGCTAGGGTTCCTATAATATCTAATGTTGCGGTACAATAATATATAAACGACGATATAAATCAGTGCATAGTTACTCAGGTTTAATTTTGGAGGAAAAAAGCTACCACTACTTTTGAGGTTATAACATTTCTAATTGAAAAAAAAAAACGGACTGTTGTCTCTACACTTTGCGTTCAGAAGACACAGTCACTGTGTGTGTGTGTGTGTGTGTGTGTATGTGTGTTCCATATAGAAACATATCTTTTTGTAAAGTTATTCGAGAATAATATATACTTTTAACTCGTAATGTTATCCGGGTCAAAGACTTTTTAGAATAAGCAAAGAAAATTTGCAATAGAAGTGGATTGTCAAAGAAAGTTTTGTAGCCACAGTAAATTTACTGCCATCTTTAGACACATGATTAAAACTTCTAGAACGTTCATTTGATCTGATATGATTTGTTCTTTCACTGATATGTGTTAAATATCAAAAAGTGGCGCCATCTAATAGACCAAAGGCCAAAAGTATGGTAGTATCGTTTCGAGCGATGGCGTCACTTTTTGATATTTAACAAATTTAACAGATATCAGTGAAAGAATAAGGATCAAAGTCAAATGGCGTTCTAAAAGTTTTAATCATGTGTCTAAAGATGGCAGTAAATTTACTGTCGCTACAAAATTTTCTTTGACAATCCACCTCTATTTCAAATTCTGTTTGAAATTAACGTTAAGCATCTTTTCTGCAAAATAAATGGATTACTCGCTGTAAAATGTATATGACACTAAGATTTTTTGTTAATAAGTAATATATAAACTAGCGACATTCAATACTCTGTTAATAATAATGATGTTTCCAGACTCACCTGCTCAAGCACACGGGCGAGCGGCCGTTCAAGTGTGAGCTGTGTGGGAAGGCCTTTACACAGAAGACCATGCTGCAGAAACACAAAACGGTGGGTACTAGATCATAAACATGGGTCGTGGCCAGATTATATACAAGGTGCCCGTGAGCATTGCGAGACATTTTAACTAAGCATTCCTGGTAATATTTAGAAACTAAAATGTCATATAAAATTTTCTGGAGTAGGCCTAGTTTTAGAGATAATTAAATGTTTTTCGAAATCATTCTTTCGCCATAAGTCGGTACGAAACACATTTTTGACTGCGGTATTGCCACTTTGAGGTCTAGTCTGGACATACCTATTGATTGACATCGAAAAATTTAAAAAATGTATTCGAGAGGCTAAATAAATAAAAAAACTTTAGTTAATTTTAGGTTATGTTCAGAGTGTTCAAAAAAAAGGGGATTTTTTTTTGTCGAATTTCACAAAAAGTCATATATAACATTTTTTGCTTCTGTTGCCATCAGGAATGCACCGTTAAAATCTCTCGCAATGCTCACGGGCACCTTGTAGAATTTGATCATTTATTTTCATGAAATGCCATTTTAGAATTCATCACTTAATGATATGGTTAGGTTGGGTTTGACTTTTTCATGGTGCGGTCAACAGATCATTTCATGAAATTATTGCCAAATCAAATCATGAAATGGTCAATTTTAAGATCTGACCACGACACATAAATAAAATAAATATTATAGGGACATTCTTACACAAATTGACTAAGTCCCACGGTAAGCCAAGAAGGCTTGTGTTGTGGGTACTCAGACAACGATATATGTAATATACAAATACATAAATACATAGAAAACGTCCATGACTCAGGAACAAATATCTGTGCTCATCACACAAATACATGCCCTCATCGGGATTCGAACCCAAGACCATCGGCTCATAGGCAGGGTCACTACCCACCAGGCCAGACCGGTCGTCAACATACATTACAAACATATGTACATATCGCTGGCTTGAGTACGTGAGTAGGTATTATGTCTGTACTTGCCTATTGCTTGAAAACTCCAAAATGTATCGATGTTAACTGAATTTAGACGGTTTATTTACTTCGTGATGCCAATCATATTGTCACAAGTCATTTCTATCAACAAAAATCTGAATAAAACTTAATTCGCGCAGGTACACACTGGTGAGAAACCATACGCATGCGACATATGCGGCAAGGCGTTCACCCAGTCGGGCTCCGTGCACACGCACGTCAAGTACGTGCACAAGAAGCTGCCCGCGCCGCCGCGCAACCGCGGCAAGCGCGACAAGCCCGACTGACACACGCACTACTGACATACAACTTACACTTCTCCGGTATGAGCCGGCTGTATCTCCCCGTCTTGTGTCTTTAAATAGGCTGACTGACATACATCATACACATCGTCGGCTAGAGCGGGCTATATTTGACCGAAAGAGCACGAAACGTCTCCTTTTCAGCTTGGGTATAAATGCATTCGTAAGTTTTCCTGTACAAGTCGCGTATCTCATAGGATTCTGTGTATGTTAAACTGGATGTTAACTTTCCCATAAAATGTATGAATTGGATTTTTTTTATTTCTCTTTTTTGGATTTGGTCTTATAGTAAACGTTGCTCAGTATAGTCTATCTATTCACCTCGCAAATTTTGGCGAAAGGTTGAAACAACACATCGGAATCCCACAGCGGCACACGGCTCCAATACAATATTAAGTAAGTTACAATACAATATTAAATGCCACCTTGTTTCGCATTCGTACAGTCCGCATCAAATACGAAGTGTCGGCCAGAGTGGTACATACCTATGTTACTGTCCTCCTGAGTCCCAGAGGCCTTTAAAAAGGACTTATTCCACAGTTTAATTGAAACTATTTTCTACTCGTCGACTGTAATTGTTGAATTAAAATTTCGTTTACCAAAATATAAATGCGTACTTTTCATGTATGGGCTTCCAACTCAACTGTAAGATTCGTTTCGATACGCTGTAGTCAACTATAAATAAAAATGTCTAATCACGTACCGCCGCGCTTCCATAGAAAGGTTGCTCGCGCGTTCATGTATTTTGTACTACATTTTTGTCTATTATTTAGGTTTTATAGTGAGAAAATATTAATTTTGATGACTCGTAGAAAAAGTATTGTACACATTAGTGGTATAATCAAGCTTTTCAATCTCGTACCTCACTTAGGCAACTCAGCTTTGTTGCCTAAACACGGTACTCGACTGAAAAGCTCTTTTATATTACAATTGTATAAAATACTATTATTTAATAAGACAGGGTTCCTAATTCAAATACAAATCTAAAGCTTGTGAGACTTAGGAAGCTATAGAAATTAAGACGTGTGACATTTGGCCTCTTTCGCGGTCACTATACAAGGTGGCCGAAAAATATGGGCATTCCCGTTGCCAGGGAGGTTTTCGGATTATACTGAGCAACTTTTAGTATGGGACCAACCCCGAAATCGCGAAAAATATTTTTATACTCCAATAGAAAATGGACCAGCTGAAATGTATGAAACAGCCAGAATTTTTTTTCGCGATTTCGGGGTTGGTCCCATAGTAAAAGTTGCTCAGTATAAGCCCAAAACCTCCCTGGCAACGGGAATGCACATGTTTTTTGGCCACCTTGTATATTTGCTGCCGACTGTACGAGGCGTGCGCCGCTGTGGGCTGTGCTAGACCGTACACAAATAAGTGAGCATAGTGTTCACTCCATACAAAAATAAAAACCTATTTATGTGACGATTTAACCGAGCTTTGCGAAAACTTATTTATAATAAAATTAAAGCAGATCGTTCGCTTTCCATACAAAAAACAGTTGCGTTTTATGAAGTCATTACACACTATTACTACATAAATATGTGCGCATCTATCTACTTTCGAATATTAGGTTGCGCTAAATTGTCAAAAAAACTTTGTTTGATACAGAAATCACGCAAAAAACGTAATATTTTTCATCAATGTAACACCAAAATAAAGTTTTTTGCGTGATTTCTGTATAAAACAAAGTTTTTATTCATTTTTTATTTATTTAGCGCAAACTAATATTATATTATATATGTAGTAATAGTATGTAATGACTTCATAACACACAATTGTTTTTTGTATGGAAAGCGAACCACCTTAATAAGGTACAATCTCACTAATCCGGCACTAATGCTGACACAAGAGAGCCGCATTACTGGAAATATCGGATTACTGGAAGTTGGAGCAAATCTGCTTATGATATTGATGTGTTTTTAGTATGTCGAAGAAATACTACTAATATACTAAATTCAAAGAAAATAATACTGTTATCTGGATTTTAGGCATTTATAAAGATATTGAAGAGTGATAATTATTTATTTATACTATTACGTCGGTGGCAAACAAGCATACGGCCTGCCTGATGGTAAGCAGTCCCCGTAGCCTATGCACACCTGCTACTCCAGAGGAGTGACATGCGCGTTGCCGACCCTAACCCCACCCCCCTCGTTGAGCTCTGGCAACCTTACTCACCGGCAGGAACACAACACTATGAGTAGGGTCTAGTGTTATTTGGCTGCGGTTTTCTGTAAGGTGGAGGTACTTCCCCAGTTGGGCTCTGCTCTAGATCTGGAATGACATCCGCTGTGCTGTGCCCTACCACACAAGGCGAGATGACATTCACAATGCCCATACCTCTCTTAATCAGAGATTCGCTCAGGGATTTATTATTCTGTGCCAGTGTTAATTACCCCGTAAAAACTCTTGTTACCTACTAAATGTTCTCTTTTTTTATGTCAATTGTATAATTCGCTAAATAATACCGATACCTCTTCAATTAGCTGACCAAGGGCGGGTTTAAATCCAGCAAGCTGTACCCGCACCCTTTACATTACTTACACAATCAAATTGTTGCACATTGTTGAGATAAATACTTACCCACACTTTGTACCTAAGATGGACTACTTACCTACCTAACATTTGTACCTGTAAAAAGTAATGAAATAAACGTATTTGTATAATTTAAGCACACATAGTAAATTTGGAAATAAAATAATCACTTTAACCCCTATTTTAGTGCCGGGTTACTGGGCGTTCCGGACCATCGAAGTCCGGATTATCGATATTTCACTGTATTAAGTTTTAAGCAAGTTTTAAACGAATTATCAATTCGTTGTACCATTCCTCCGATACAACTTAATAATTATTAGTTAAGAAAACTGATGTTCGGAGTGAGCACTCTATGGCTAGACAGATTTCTGTACATACTGTTAGATTATTCCTAAATTAGGCATTTACATAAAACTTATGAATTTAATATTTAATAAAATATATGACAACTGAATTAGCCTAAGTATTTATATTTATATTCAATTGTACAAAGTTATTTGAAAGGAATTGTAAGAAAATAAATAATTAAGGAAACGTATTGTATTTTTACTCATAAATCTTATATTCATTTACAATTTTACATTCATCATTGAGTACAATAAAAGAATATCAAATGTAATGAAATAGACAGATAAATTTCAAAATTTCATAATAAAATTACAATATCAATTTTCATTAATGTAAAAATTACGTTTTTCTCAAACATTACATAGTAAAAAATTTATAAAGCCCATAAATTATTTTTCCCAGGGCAATATTTAAGCGTTGCCGACCCTGACCCCCTCCCCCCCTCGTTGAGCTCTGGCAACCTTACTCACCGGCAGGAACACAACACTATGAGTAGGGTCTAGTGTTATTTGGCTGCGGTTTTCTGTAAGGTGGAGGTACTTCCCCAGTCGGGCTCTGCTCTAGATCTGGAATGACATCCGCTGTGCTGTGCCCTACCACACAAAGCGAGATGACATTCACAATGCCCATACTTCTCTTATGGACGTAGTTTAAGGACGTACCAATACCAATTACCAATTACTTACCAATTTTCATTAATTATTTAGGTTTTAGAGTACAAAAAAGTATTATTTTAGATCACTCGTAGAAAAAGTATTGTATACAATAGTGATATAATCACAAGCTTTTCAATCTCGTACCTTACTTAGGCAACTCAGCTTCGTTGCCTCAACACGGTACTCGACTGAAAAGCTCACTATTGTATCACGATTGTATAAAATACTATTTCGCTTTTACACGATGGTGTGGGGTAGATCTTTCAAAACAAATAGGGATCACCAAAAATATTTTTTTTGATAAAGTTAATATTTTCGGAAACAATCGCTCTGAAAGAAAAAAAAAATTACCCCCCCTCCCATCCCCTAACTTTCGAACCATGGGTCCAAAAATATGAAAACAACGTGAAACAAAAGCTAAATAAATACTTTCAATGAAAACTATAGCGAATATGTTCGGTCCAGCCGTTTTTGAGTTATTGCAAAAATCTA
Source organism: Cydia pomonella (assembly GCF_033807575.1). Classification (NCBI taxonomy): domain Eukaryota; kingdom Metazoa; phylum Arthropoda; class Insecta; order Lepidoptera; family Tortricidae; genus Cydia; species Cydia pomonella. The sequence continues at coordinate 10,281,540 of NC_084729.1, forward strand.
CTCATACTTTTTCATTGTGTCAATAACATACTATAAAATCACGGAGAATGGAAACAATTTAGAAGTGGAAAGACGTTTTCTCTATTTGTATGGACGATCACGTGGTAAGTATACTTACAATTAGACCAACTGATTCGTATTTGAAACAAAATTTCTTTGTGGGAGAGGGGAAACACGCGGCAACGATAATAGCGCCATTTTCACTGTTGAAAATCTTTATTTCTGTATATTTAAACAGCGAAAACTCGCATTTGCTCTAAAACGCAACATTTTATCTGGGAATGCATATCACTAAATCTCGTCATAACTCCCTCGATAGCATACCCTCTCCCATTATGTCGGATAAATATTTAAGCAGCCCGCCCCTCCCACCGTAACCACGCCCCCGCTATGTAGGCCACGCCCCCAGTCGACTGGCCACGCCTCCGCACGCAGAACCTCCCTGCTCGCTCGGGTGAACGGACGTCTGTGACAGGTGATGTGATACGATAAGTGATAAGTGACAAAGTGTGGTGTGAAAGAGCTCACGGAGGAATCAAGGTATGTCTATTATATATGTACAGTCGACGTCACCAACATCTTTACAAGCCAACATGCCAATAATATATTTACACGCCTCTATGACACTGACTTTAACGTCGCGTTGACATATATTTGAAATGTTGGGTTGTAAAGATATCTGTGTACTCAACTGTACACAAGAAAAATAATATCATTAGTAAATATTATTTTTTTTAGTTTATTCAGAAACCAAACATTCATAAAAACACATTAAAAAGGCAATACAAAAGATATACTTACTGCAACAAAAAGACCTGGAGGTTCATATTTATAAATAATGTTAACTGAAGTACTTATAGGTACAAGTATAGATCTAATGTATCAGATGGAAAATGAACTGCATACGACATAAATATATAAATACCTACTTGGGTACTAAAACAACTTACGTTTAAATATATTTTTTAGGCTAGCCAATTAACTTTGAAAGCAATCTAATCTAGCAATCTACATTGTATAAATGTTTATTATTAGAACGTAGTGATTATATGCTCTTTGGGCTTGTGTTGTAGGCACTCAGAGAACGGATATACATATATATAATATACAAATACTTAAATACATAGAAAACACCCATGACTCAGGAACAAATATCCATGCTCATCACATGAATAAATGCCCTTACCAGGATTTGAACCCGGGACCATCAGCTTCAACAAATAAATATCCTTTTTAATACAGTTGCTCAAAAAGTACTACTTTACGTGGCTGTTTAGCGTGCGGAAAGTTGGATTTCGCGAACTAGTGCTTTTTACTTTTCCACTAGTTCCAATTCATGACTACTTATTGATGTGATGAGTGTTAATGTTAGTTTCCTTTAAAAGTCGTAATCAACATAAAAACCTACTGTATACCTAATAATAAATTATTTTAATTATTTTATATTTATTTTATAGAACATAGGTACATAAAAAAAGTACTTGTTGTTTTTCTTATTTTTTCGGAACTGTATTAAAAAACGTCGTTCGATACTCGTGATGTAATGACATACTTTCCGCACTAAAATCGAAATATACTATTGCGAAAATAAGTGACATAAGTATAACTTTCCTTGCAAAGCTTTCCTTGCAAACACATCGAGACATTCAAGTTTGAGATAGATAGATTAACCATATTTAAAATGCGCGTCGTACCAGAGCACTATCTCTACATTTAGATGTGGACCTGGTACTCTGGAGATGATCGGACTGACTGACACACTTACCTACAGTCCTACATGTTAAACACATAACCCACATTTTGACGTTCACTCTGCCGTCGGGCAAAAATGCCCTTACCAGCCCGCATAACCAATGCGCCAATTGTTAAAGCTCCGTTGCGAACAAAACGCAACTGTCACTGTCTCACTAATTTGGAAGAGGGATAGAGAGAGATGATTACGCTACGCTACGGAGCGTTAACGATTGACATGTTGGCTACGCGGGCAGGATTTGAAACCGAGACCTCGGGCTTCGTAAATATTCACTACCGATGGCTATAGGAGTCCGTTTAAAACGTAGGTCTCTCAAATTGTACTCACTGAGAGCTCGTTTATTATTTAAGATAATAAAATAAACATAGGATTGCATCTCGACTGCAATTTATATGGGAACCGCACGTTGGCTGCACGCTGACTGCATAGTTTCCATACAAATTGCAGTCGGGTCTGTCTGAACCCTCAAATAAAAAAACCGGACAAGTGCGAGTCAGACTCGCCCACCGAGGGTTCCGTACATAAAAACATACGGATATCAGATTTTTCTCTTCTGTACAAATTAGTAAAAGTAAAAAAAATCTACCTTTAAAGGATTTGGTCACCCATACAATTATTTATTTATTTATTGTTACATACAAAATTTGTACAGCATTACAGTGAAAAGTAAGGCAATATACAAATTAATTAATAGAAGACAAAGTATATACAAGAAATAACAGGAACATAATAAAATCAAGTGACATCCAGAATTTCACAATACATCTGACATGTCCGACATATACTCGTATTTGCGCAGGGAGTTGCAACAATATCACTTTCTGGTGCCCATGACGGAAGCGAGTTCAAGAGTCTTAGTGTTCGCACGGCCTGAGAGTTTCTGTGCGCCACAGTGCGTGTGGTTGGGACTGCCAAGAGATAGTAAGTTCGCGGCCTCAGGAGAGTTTTGGGACCCGGGTACGTCCTTAAACTGCGTCCAAAAGAGAGGTATGGGCATTGTGAATGTCATCTTGCTTTGTGTGGTAGGGCACAGCCAGTAGATGTCATTCCAGATCTAGAGCAGAGCCCAACTGGGGAAGTACCTCCACCTTACAGAAAACAGCAGCCAAATAACACTAGACCCTACTCATAGTGTTGTGTTCCTGCCGGTGAGTAAGGTTGCCAGAACTCAACGAGGGGGGCGGGTTTAGGGTCGGCAACGCGCATGTAACTCCTCTGGAGTTGCAGGCGTACAAAGGCTACGGTGACTGCTTACCATCAGGCGGGCCGTATGCTTGCTTGCCACCGACGTAGTATAAAAAAAAGTTTTGGGCACAAATGGGATGGCAATCTGAACAATGAGTGCTACCAGATCTGGACAGTCTGCGTCACCACGTAAGACACTGCACGTTATACGGAGGAGGCTGGAATAGCGCCGTACCTCAAGGGAGTTGATCCCAAACGATCCTAACAGATATTTGGTAGGATATAGGAAGGTATAGCGTTGATTATGACCACGCACACCGTTGCTTAACCTCGATGATTACTTACGTACTTTAAATTGTATGCAATTTAATTACAAATGTATAGTACCTATGTAGATTGTTCCCTATACTTGTAGTATGAGACGATACCTACGAGGGCTGATCCGAAAGTTGTTAGTTGCTCCGGCTCTACTCATGCGATTAAAATTTTATTTACAGTACATATGGGGCTACTTTATAGCACTAGTGCGAGAAGTAGCATATTACGTTACTGTGTCGAACATTTAAAGGGCCATATGTACTGTAAAACGTTGTACGATACATGTGCGAATAGGTAATTCGCAACTCGTGTCGATTTAAAACACTCCCTTCGGTTGTGTTTTAATTTATCGCCACTCGTTTCGAATTTCCTATTTTTCGCACTTGTATCGTAATGTACTATTATACTATTGTGAGGGATTTTTCAGTACTTGTTAAAGTGGTGTAAATACATTTTTAGAAAGCGCTTATTTTTGTTTTATTTTATTTTTACTTCGACGCGTCGAAGCTTAACCTTCAGTCATGAAAATCAGTAATTGAGACTCCATATGTGCTGTCATTTTATAGACAGTTTTTGAAAAAAAAAACAAAGGTTTTTTAGGTGCTACTAATGACGAATGTCAGCCGTTCTTTTACGTATAAATCGTTTTGATTGAGTAAATATTATTAGGTATGATTTAATAGGTTTCAACAATGAGTCCTTTCATTAAAAGTAAAAATTTCTGATATTTAAAAAAAAATACTTATGCATATAAGATTATTTATTGATTTATACATTGGAAATAGCAGAAGGAAGATAATGATTGTCCCGGGTAAATTTAAGTCCGATTTTCAAAGATTTCAATAGGAAATTTATTTAATTGTGCCCAAAACTGCCGTTTTTTCTAAGCAATTCGTAACTCCATACAAAACAGCTTTCAGTTAAAAATATATAATAAAAAAACTATTTGCATTAATTAAAAAAATTGCTGGCCATAAGTAGCATTGAAATATCCCTCACAATAGTATAAAAATATTTATTTATCGCATGAGTAGAGCCGGAGCAACTAACAACTTTCGGATCAGCCCTCGTATTACTTGCCACATTGTATAGTTCTCGGTCAACGGAAGTTACTTTATCCTTTTTAATACTAGCCAGTAAGACTTTGAAAGTTGTCTCTACTTCTGGGACAACTATGTTTTTTTGTGGCATAAAGGGCTGTATCTTATTTTACGTTAACTTAGAAGTTTGATTTTATCACAGCTTCAAGTGACTGTAGGTAGATCTGACTATTTGGCTTTAACTCTTTTCCAACGCGTTCCCGAGATAAAGGGGACAGACAGACGGACGGACAGCAAAGTGATCCTAAGTATAAGAATTCAGTTTTTTCCTTTTGAGGATCGGAATTCTAAAAACAGAGTAACGGCTACACACACACACACTCACAGACACTAATATGCTTAGTGTTTTGGTGAAGGTGTTGAAAAATATTAAACATATAAATCTAAATTCAAAAATTTAAAAAAATAACCTACTCTCTTGTTATGATTGAGGTCAATAGATTTTAAAATGAATGCAGAAGTCAATGGGACCCATCTTACTTCCCGCGGAGCGCAAAAGTTCAACGTAACGTAACTGCAACTAAAAATAACTTAATATACATTATAAAATCTACCTTATGGTTTACTCAATAAGGACTACATTTTACGTTAGTTGTACTCAAAATAAGCTTTTTGTAGTGAACTTAGATGATAAAATCTTTATTATCAATTTTCCCAAATAATTTGCTAATATTACCACACACCAAAGCAGCTACAAAACAAAAATGTATACAGAAATATACCCTAACACATTATAATAAGCGCTTACAATCAATTTGGCAACCGCGAACTATATCGAAGTCGCAATATCTACCACTTTATCAATTCGGTTGCTACAGTGAAAACACTCTAACCGTAGTCTTATAACTACAAACATAAGGTTAATATTACAAGATGAGGGGTCGGCGAGCCGCAGAGACATTTGTCGTTTAAGATAGGGCGGCATCAAAGAGCCTCGGCAGGTGCGCTTTGTGGCGGCGACAGGCGAGCGACAGGCGACGGGCGAGCGACAAGCGAATGAACTGTCGCACGCAAATGTTAGCGTATTAAATGTGGCGGGCAAATATCGAAAAACGATCAAAGACGAATATGCTGAACAGGTTGAGTGGTTAACAAAATTAAAATCCTCCGGTAAATATTCCTTTTCCTACTCTTCTTCTTCCTAGCCTTTGTCCCCGATTGCCACGGCTCACCGGAGCCGGGGGTCCGCTTGGCAACTAATCCCGGGAATCTGCGTAGGCACAATTTTTTTCCTAAAACGACTGCCATCGGACCTTTCAATCCAGGGGGGAAATTAGGTCTTATTGGGATTAGTCCGGATTCCTCACGATGTTTTCCTTCACCGAAAAGCGACTGTTAAATATCAAATGATATATCGTATAGAAGTTCTGAAAAACTCATTGGTTTCGAATCCGCTACCTCCGGATTAAAAGTCGCACGCTCTTACCGCTAGGCTACCAACGGTTTTAATATTATTATTCCTTTCCCTACTAATAATATAAACGCGAAAGTTATTGTATGATGTTTGTATTTCTGTCTGTCTATTACCTTACCGATGAATTTAAGTTAACAATGGTATGGCGTTTGCGGCCCGGTGAAGGATTCCACAAGGACGAAATTACGAGCAGAAGCTTTTTTTGTTATGATATAGATAGGAGGCAAACAAGGAGACGAATCGCCTGATGGTAAGCGATTACCATCGCCCATGGACACCCGCAATACCAGAGGGGTTAGGCAATACCGCAGGCGACAGTTCATCCCACAGTTCGGATCAGCTGTGCGAGGCAGGAAGTTTACAATATATCGCGAATAACTAAACATTATGATGATTATTTACTGAAACATGAAATAACACCCGGATTATGTAGGTACTTAACATAGAAAAATAAAATAATTAAGTAAGTAAATATTCTTTATCGCACCAACAATTATACATTTTACATACATTAAAACTATATATAAATTTTGAAGGAAAATATAACCGGGTAACAACAGACGGTCTTATCGCTAAAAAGCGATCTCTTCCAGACAACTTTAATATAAGCTTAATATTATAATTAATTTTTAATAAGCTTCTTAGGTACAAACAAAACATTTAATTTTTTGAGCCATTTCGTAACTTTTTATTTAATGATTACTTGATTACTTCATTTATAAGAATGTTTAAAAGTAACTAAGAAACTATTTTTATATTACACTTCTAAATAAAAACTAAATATAAAATACCTGCCCAAAGCTACCCGTTTCTGGAATACTCCCTAGGATTATAGCAGCATTGCCCTTTTGCACCGCCAGGCTCAATCTTTGGGCAAAGAAGAAGCCCGCCCTGTGGTCGCCGGAGACACCTATTAGTCTGACCGACACGTCCTTCATAAATTGATTTGTGTCGCTCGACCATGGGCCCAGTGTTTCTATGGCAAGCGCCGCAAATTCAAATTGAGACGCAAGGAACGCATATTTGCGGCGCTTGAGTGTCTGGGCCTACTACAGTAGTACTCTTTCGCATCTAGTCACAGTGACAAACAACATGAAAGTCGGTAGAGATCTCATACTATTGTCGAGAAGTACCCCATAAATTTGGATTTCCTTGAATGTGTCGAACGTGTGTTTTGAAGCATAGGTATACCGAAGTTTGATATTTTCACAGCTTCAAGAGACTGTAGACCAAGTACCTAAGTATATGGTATTAATTTCAACTCGATACCTCCACGCGTTCTCGAGATAACCCTTGACAGACAGACAGACGGACGGACGGGCGGACAACAAAGTGATACTGGGTTTCTGTTTTTTTTGAGGTACGTAATCTTAAAAAGGTAAAAAAATACTCCATTTTAAAGTTACCACACACATTATCGCTGCGAACTCACATTGGTCTTGATCTAAGCGCCGTAGAGCTGACAAGCATTTAAGCTCTGTGTGTCTCCACCATTCAGAATATTATCCAAAAAACAAAACGACAGAAAAATTCTAACTATCGAGTCTACCTACTCACAAAATTTCTCGAGATCGGTTAATAAACGTGACCTGCAGAGGAGAGTTTTCTCCTCCGGACAAACAAATTCGTTTTTTTAATCCCCGACGGCAAAATATGTGTTATATATTTGGCGCCAATGTCGGTCTGTCTGTGGCATCGTAGCTATCCAACGGATGGTCCAATTTTGGTTTCCTTGCGGTGGTCTTAGCTATGTTTGATAGGAATCGATCCAGCAATTCCAGCAGTTTGAAGAGTATCAGCTCTTCCCCTAAATCATGTAATGCATTTTTGGCATGAAATAGATTTTAGTGGCATATATCGTACAAGTAGAGGGTTTATAATTTTTTTGAGTTAATACCTATGCCAAAGTTGAAATGGAGATTTTTGATAACACTCGACTCGCTCAAAAAAAATTGTAGTAATATTAATTAGTATCGGTATTATACGATAGGTATAACCTACCTATATACTCATAATGTACATTACATGTGTACATGTGTTATCTACATTTTACATTTATATATGCACCAACCTATATTTACATTAACTTAGTAAGTAAATTAAGTTTAATATTGTATTATTAGTATTGTAAATTAAGTTTTTAGTGTTATTGACATACCCCGCACCAACTTTGCTTCTGTTCGGCCCAAAGGTTGACTGGTAGAGAATGTCTTGTGGCATTAAGTCCGCCTTTTGTAACTGTATATGTTTACTGTGCAATAAAGTTTAAATAAATAAATGTATCGTAGTCCTAATAATTTTAACTTTTTCTATAACAAAATATAAACTAATTTCTTTTTTAAACGAATTTGACTACATTAATGATGCAATGAAATATGTCTAAAATAGGAAACTAGTTTGTCCATTAACCATTATGTCCCCTGATCATGCCTTCAGGTCAAATTGTCACCCCTGCAAATTGTATTGTCGGCCAGTGCCAACACGCGGCCCATAATATAATAAGCGAGGGGCCGAGGAGAGGCCACCTGTAGCGACGTGTGGGGCTTATCACAAAGAAAAACAAGATTCATTGATAATTACAACAAACACATGGATAAGACGGATTCTATACGTTTACATCTTCGGACTCTCATCTTGTAACATTGTACTTAAATATAAATATGTCAACTACACATACATACGAGTATATATTTTAATTTCTATAGAAAATTATTTAGGTATTATTTAGGAAAATTATTATAGAAAATTATTTAATTATTTATGACCCTCGTGCCATGGAAGATGGGACGTCCGTTGGTCTGGGACGCAACCTGTGCCGATACTCTGGCGCTGTCCCATCTCGATGGCACCACAGTGAAGGCTGGCTCGGCTGCCAATTCGGCCGAGCTCTTCAAGCGGCGCAAGTATGCAACCATAAATAGTGGTTGCACATTTGAGCCATTTGGGGTTGAGACTCTGGGGCTCTGGGGGGAAAGCGCCCACAGGGTCTTCAAGGAATGTAGCGGCAGGTTAGTGGAATTGACGCGTGACCAGAGACTGGGTCAAATCTAGCACAGTGGATCAGCAGTGCCATACAACGTGGCAATGCTGCCAGCCTTCTGGGCACGTTGCCAATAGACGGCGATTTGGGGCAGATTATCATACTCCTACTCATACTCTTTTATTGGTAAAATATACAAATTTACATGTCAGCAATAAAATACTCAGTTGAAATTAAATTCAATTAAAAATTATTTACTTGATCTACATTCGATTAAAATAAAAGGATACAAATAAATAAAAACGTCAAATTAAAATTATTAAGTTATTCGGATAAATCTATTCGGATCTATTTATAGTTTAGTTTTTAATTTTAGGTTGGTAGGTAGGTAAGACCTAATTATAGGTAGGTATAGCCTTGTTTCATAAAACTAATTCATAAAACATAACATTTTGTTTAGAATAAATTTAAAAGTGGAACAATTACCGCCTTAGGTGAGACTTGAACTCACGGCCTCTGGATCAATACTCCAACGCTCTGCCATCCGAGCCACCAAGACCTCATCGATAGCCAGCAAATTTTCCCACCATATAGGTCTAGGGGACCCTAGCGACATCTACCGTAAGAACGTTACACTTCTTAAACAGCTACCGGAGATCCAAGTCATATTTTATTTTAATACACGTAACAATACTTTTGGAAATTCACCAGTTACGATGATTACGGATTACGGAGATCCAAGTCATATTTTATTTTAATACACGTAACAATACTTTTGGAAATTTACCAGTTACGATGCTACCCATACTAAATTCATTTTTAAGAAACCTCTGCTTGTTAAAAATTAATAATATTCTGTTTTTGTTTCTTTTAACAAACAGAAGTGTCAAAATGACGAATATGAAGCAACGATTATGAACAGTTTTTTTTTTTTTGCAATTTTTTCAGTTTCTTAGATTTGACAGATGTTTACGAAAAATGGCTTAAGTACATTACTAGTAGTCAAGTGTAAAAATATAGGTGCACACAAGTTTGCTAAAAAATATGTCCCATAGCTCTTATGTCAGCGAATTAAGAGCTATGGGATGTCCCATAGCTCTTAATTTGAGTAATTTGCGTGGACCCATATTTTTACACTTGACTCCTGGGACTGTGACGATCACTCGGACATCGACGTTAATACGTACATGTATACTCGTAATATGAACATCATCATTTATAATATGAATCTGAATAATATCTTCTATATGATAATATAAATATAAATTGTCACTAATCACTATTCCAATACCAGTTATCTTTGTTAACCTTGTTAGTTGTTAGCCAATGGATGAAATAATGGCTTTCATCCGAGTTAAACACTCTAGTTTTCATTTCGATTACGAGGAAAGTAAAATACATGTGTTTTTTTTTAAACATGATTAAGTAAAACTTTTGAGGGTAATTTCATTTAACCATTTAGGTAAAAGTATTGTTACGTGTATTTATGGAATGGGGAGTTAAATATCAGAATGGAAATTGTATAACAAATCCATTTAAAACCAAAATTTCAATTGCTTATCGTAAAAAAAATAAAAAAATCGTACTTGGAAAATAAAATGCTCTAATGCAGATACGTATCACTTTCTGCACACTTTTTAGAACAACATTGACCCTCTTTCAGAGCATGAGAAATAAAAACAATACATAGGTATTTCTTGATTTTAGATTATTATTATAACACACTGTTAACCAGTAATTCGTTATTCTTTTTGCTAAGGTAATAATGTCCACCGTTTGTCAGACAATTTACAGTTAGACCAATCTACGTTGGCAGCGATTTTCATAGCACAAGTATGTGTGGTGCTTCTTCTCGCATGGTTACTCTAACTAAACTATTACCACTACAACAATCGACATACTTGCAGGTACTCTGACCTAACCAGTTCATTACGATGCGTCCTCTTTGACGGCCTCAACCCAAGTGAACGAGCCTGTCCAACATTTACCGTGTCCCCACCACTTGCTAAAACTACCGTGTTGCCAACAGTATAATGTTATTTTCCCAACTACCCCTGTATTAATCGGGGTAACATAATAATGTTGTCACGGTATAATTATTATTTAACTGCTATCTTAAATGTAAACATAAATAAATCATGACATATGCAAGTGTTATTTTAAAGTAAAACTTCCATGAAACTATGACATTTGAAATAACACCTGCACAGTCTATGCTATCAAAATCGCTGCCAAGTTAGCTTGGTGTAACATTAATGACCTTGTAATGCCCCAATATTTTCGTAAAAATCCGCTGGCGTTCCCTAACGTTTCTGTGTGAAATTAATTCATCTATCTGACGTGCGTTCGCAAAACAAAGTGTAATCCCGCCCTGCATAAATATTTGAGCGTTGAACAAGGGGTTGTTAAGTACAGTATCCATTACCCGCGGGATATTTGCCGGCGCCAATAAGCGCAGCCCGGGATTCCGGGGCTCCGGGACTTTGGTGCACGAGCGGCTGGCTGAAACTAAAACCGAGTAATAGTCTTTGAAAGACTTCCGAGTGCTGATCACTGTCCCAATAACTACATGTCATCTTTACGAGGGGAACTTGAATGACATCCCAAGTAAAATAAATAAGTACATTGTAAAAATTATTTTCTACACAGAAGTTAACACCTATGATCTCAACTCTTTTGTCGGCGAAATCAACAACAACGCATATACTCGAACTTAATATTAAACTTGGCTCTCATTTCACATTTAATTAACGCAAAATGGCAGTTTTTATATTAAAAAAATTACTCATTTTAATCAAAAGCAAATGTCATATAAAAATTAACTCGGAAAGTAGACTATATTTGCGAGGGCAAACATTTATTTTCTATTGTATATCGGCACCCTACATTCCATAACAATATAATTTTAGTATTCAATAGCTCCCAATATCATCTGCGAAACGAAATTCCACAGACTTCGCTGGTTCGGCCATTTACTGAGGATGGGTGAGGATCGGGGTGTTTAGAGCTTATTTGGGACGACCGACTGGTCGCCGTCCAGGGGGTCGGCCCAGATACCGCTGGAGCGACAGTGTACAGGCGGATCTGTGCCAACTTAAAGCCGATAACTGGCAGGAAGTGGCACAGGATCGGGACAGGTGGTGTTCTCTCGTTTTAGAGGCCAAGACCCTCTTTGGATCACTGCGCCACAATAGTTAGTTAGTTAGTTATTAAATAGCTAGTGATATATCCTAGAGGTTTGGCTAGAATTTTTTTAAACAGAAGTATACTTTCGGAGATATTGAGGAAAAAAACCACGCGATCGCGAAATCTTCCGTCGCGAGTATTGCACGGCGCGCCTAATCTTTCCTGACATTACGTTTCCTCTTGAGCATGATGTCCTCACCACACCAACGCGAAGAAATATTTACTGGTGTAGTGTGTCAAATGTGTGCTACGCCGCACCCACACACTAGCATAGCCTTAACATATATAAGTGCATATACGTGTTATTTAAGCCATTATACGTTGTACCTCGAACCTAGTTGTTTGATTCAACACCCAACATCACATGGCGATCCTGCCAGTGCGGCCTTGTGTTGTTGAGGATATACCAATAGTATAGTCTTCATATATTTTACCGTCTATATACCAATGTCCATTTTAGATTGTCTTTAAAAAAAATAAAAACAATATACCTATCTCAAGTTTGCAGTTTTGTAAATATTTTTGTCTGTTATAGGGTTCCGTAGTCAACTAGGAACCCTAATAGTTTCGCCATGTCCGTCTGTCCGTCCGTTCGAGGCTTTGCTCCGTGATCGTTCGTGCGGCGACATGGCGACAGAACGGCTAAGTTGGCAGCGATTTTCATACGCTTTTTAAGTTTAAGTTTGAAGCTTAAAATAACACTTTCACAGTCTGGGCTAACAAAATCGCTGCCAACGTAGCTTGGATTCACTCTAAAAGAAATAAAACAAAAAAGATAGGGCAGAAAAGCCTCTCAAAGATTACTATACAGGGTTTTGGATCAGGACAACGCCTGACTAGGGGTCCGGGGCCCCCGGGGAGCCCGAGATGGCTGTTTTATTAATTAAGCTGCAAATCGGACATTATGTTTGTTGACGGCCGAAGATTGAACTGTGAGTGTTACATGTTTACTTAGTTTTTTAGCATAAGAGAAAACTTCACAGAAGTAAGCTTATTGTGACTCCTAATCGAACACTCTTTGCGATACAAATTTGAAATAGATTTTATACCATGCTACATTAATTCCATTATTATTATGTGGAATTTTGAGCGTTGCGAACGTTTCAAGACACGAGGATTTAACCAACTTTGCCTCCGAGTGAAACACAACATTTATCACCACACCAACGTGAGTAAAATACTAACTACCTATGAATTACCAAAAAAATAAAACCAAATGAACGTAATAAAGAAATTATCATTCAAAATCATCATTTAAAAGTCGTAGCATTGACTTTTAAATGATACATTTTTTATAACATAAGGAAACAACTCAAATTTCCATCTGATTACTTTGCCCCACATGTGGATACAATGCAAATATCTCATTTGTTTTTGAGCAATCAAGAGGGCCTTTACCAGTTGTTGTGGTGAAATATAAATTATTTATTGATATTCTTGCATTTTGCATATACTTCTTTTTTTTAACATAGAAAAATATAGTAGATACAGGAAGCCAATTATAGGAACTCACAGGTAGAGACATAATACTAAACTAAGATAACGCACTATTGCAACCACATATGTGAACAGAGCGAATACAAATGATACTTAATAAGGATAATGTGGGAGTTCAAAATACTAATTAACTTAGTAACGTAATGAGGTCTAAGGTAAAAGTATAAATAATAAATAAGTAATTAATAGATATTCAAGAAGGCGACAACACGCTCACTCAAGACTCAAAGTATTTCTGCACTAAATTACTTTTTACTAAAATAATCGCTAAGTATCCTTATTAAGTGGTGTCAGTGAATGGGGTCAGTTGATCCGCGATTGTTTGTAATGAGAACGAGTTAATCCTCTCAACGCTGCCCGTTAATAGCTGCATCAATATTGCAGCGGAGGGGTTAGGTGCACGCCCCGGGGATTAGCGGCTGCAGGGAAAGGGTTAAACGTATATGTTATGGCTCATTATTTGGCACTACCAGCAGCTTAAAAGTCCCAATTATTTTGATCTAGCGAGGAAATAGCGAGATCAATACTATTTGACGACCTGTCTGGCCTAGTGGGTAGTGATCCTGCCTATGAAGCCGATGGTCCTGGTTTCCCGGTAAGGGAATTTACTTGTGTGATGAGCATGGATATTTGTTCCTTAGTCATGTGTGTTTTATATCTAAGTATGTATTTAACTGTATGTATGTATTTTTCAGACGAGCCTGTCATGATTACAATGAAAAATTTTCAAATTTAGATATTTTTTCATTATCATTTTGTAAATACAGAAGTATTCTGCGAAGTTCAATCTTTTCTCTATAAATATTGTATTTTTTCTTCTAAGTACCTAGTAACTATATATTATTTGCACGCATAACAACTATAGCGATACATATATTTTTAATTATTTTGTATACCACTTTAAACTCTGTACTATGTCATGCATTTATTAATTACCTACCGATGTTTTGAAGTCCCTGTACGCGTGACAGACAAGAAGATGCCTAACACCTTCCCTGTTTCGATCTGTAATTTACTATGTATTCTTTTATTTTCAATGGAATTAAAGGTCTGTTTGTTATCACTTAAGCTTATATATATGTGACTGTTTGTTTCCTAAATAAAAAATAAATTAAAAAACTGTATAAGTATGGATCGTATAGTACCCATAGTACAAGCTTTCCTTAGTTTTGTGCTAGGTTGATTTGTGTAAGATTGTCCCAAATATATTTATTGATTATTATTTATTATTGAATCTCAATTTATCCTCTAGCGGGCCACTACCACACAATAATACCATACCGTATTTCCTTTGCGCTACGACATGGGATTCTTCAAGAAGCGGGTATCGGGCGGGGATGGGTTCTCAAGCGTCGGCAACGCTTAAGTGGCTCCTATGGGTTGCTTATGTCCATGGGCGACGATGACCGCTTCCCATCAGGCGGCTCGTCTGCTCGTTTGCTGACTATGCTAACATTAAAAAAAAATTGGCAATCAAATTTGGGTGAAACAGTTTTGTTTTAAAATCGAATGAATTTTTTACTGGAAGAGATTCCTTAAAGGGTTACGTTCGCCTTTGTACTAAGGATGAGTGTCTTTTTTCCTTTGTTGTTTTCATATTTGTACAATAAAGTGTTTTACTACTACTATGGTACTACAAAAGCGACTCTGTTCCATTTAATAATGATTTATATTTCATGGTAGGCAATTAATAGGTACTACTTAGTATTAGGACTTTGAGATACTAGATGATGACTGTCATTGGCCTTCTTTTATATAAGCATTTATAAGTTTAGTTATATTTACGGCTGTTGTTATCCTGCATACCAATAAAAATAAAAGATATAACTTGTATTTTTCTAATTCACTGTGTTCCGGTTCATTTGCATAGTTGGCCTGTGGTTCGCTTGCACGTTCTTTTTTTTTTTAATGAATTAAGTATATATTTGTAACTATATTTTACCATTTTTGGTAATTTTATTGCTTGTAAAATTTGACATGTAAATGTGCCCCAGTGGCCTATTTGCTGGATAAATATTTGGTGTTGATGTTGATGTTATATTATCAATTTAACGAATTTTAGAACATTTAAGTAACATGCCGACAAGCAAATACACCCACGACCAATGAAACTCTCGTTCAGAATAACACAATACAAAGATAATCAAAGCTAAGTAGCTGGTACGTATTGTAACTCAGCAGACACTCGCTAATGGCTGCTGTCCCCTGGGGAGACGGATGCGTCACCCAGGGGACGAGCTACAGGTGGCACCTTAAAAAGAGAGTGGCTACAATCAAGTTTATTAAAATTTATTTATTTAACTTTATTATACAAATAATACAAAATAGTCTAAATATTTATAACAATACAATAATAAAAGGTTGGTGTCTAATATTTTATACGGTTCGAAGGGCCATAATGTACGGGATGCTCCTCGAATAGTCTTGAGACGATAAATGATAATGACAAAACTCCAGTTTCCGCCCAAATAACGATTTATTGATAATATGATAGAATGATACAATTGGTGGCTTAATAAATACACTTCGCGGTGGTCGGACATGTACATGGCGTAAAATAGGTAATAAGTTTATGCTATGTGATGGAAAGGAAAGTGCTGATGGGTGAAATGTTCATCTTTGTACGGACCATAGACTTTTGGTTAAAATTATGAAACGTATCTCCTTAGGGATTATGTTTTATAAAATTTTTGTTCTTTTTTTTAATATTAAAATACTTTTTGTTAACGTAGCTGGTAGTACTTCTTTTATCCCTGCCAACTTTTCTAGAGGACATAATCCCTAGGGAGATACGTTACAATTAATACCGTTATCAATAAAGTAGGTACGAGTATAAGTAACAATTTGTCGATAAGTAAATTAATAAGTTTTATTTTATCTTTTATTTCAGTAAATCCCAGTAAAATATTATGTAGTAGCTTGTTGAATATTTGTATTTATTTAGATCTCCTTAATTTGAAAAACAAAAGAAAAAGTTATCGGTTACATTCCCTTGCTTGTCAAATTAAGACGAAATAGCCAATATAGGTACAATTAGTAAAAAAATATTAAACAAGCGTTCACATAATGACGATATCTACTGACATACTGGATTAAATATTTAAGAAGCATTGCAACTAATATTGAATTGAATATAACTCTGAAGCAAAGAAGGTGAAGAATGGCGTTTTACTTACGTTTCTACGCGCCTGATAGTAACCAAAAATTCAAATCACGCAAAATTCGAATAGTCATGATTTACCGACTGCGCCAAATAAGGTCGTAAGTGACGCCGGTGTGAATAAGTCTTACTTTACAAGCTTTACACCAACTAGCGTTCTAGCGTGGAACCTCGATAAAACAAACAATAAAGGGGTCTCCATGGTTTGCCATAAAGTTTTAAGTCATAATGTATTGTTTGTCCGCATTTTCGTTAGCCATAATTTCGTTTTTCTCAGAAACGCGTAACTTTTCAGGATTGCCATAAAATAATACTAACCTAACCTAACGTATCTATAGGATAACCTAAGGAAGTTCCTGAAAAGCAAACGTTTTCAGAGTTCTGACGAATGATATCTGACTATCATTCCATTATGACTTTCAATAATTTTGCCAAACAAAGGGACCTGATATTAAACTCATATTAAAGGCTATGTAAAATAAAATCGTGAAGACCGCCTTACGGCCCGGCTTCACCTTTGTAAAACCTAAACCTTGTTTTTATACCCTAGATACCAAAATAATAGTTTAAGTGCCCCGATTCCCATTGATCCGTCAATTTATTAAATACCTAATGGCACAAATGCAATAATAATTTTCCCATAGCACTGTAACTGTCATAAATTGTTATATACGAGTAGTACTGTGCAACGTACGTATGTTTGTGAGCATGATTGATACCTAGGTACTTTCTTAGTTTTGTCTCTACTTAATAGTAATTTTGTGTATTTTCTTATTTATGGGTAGTGCCGAACTAGCTCTGTTTCGACTATGGACGTTATGAATATCAGTATATTATGTTTAATGAAACTTTAGGTCCAATTGTATATCTATTACTTTCAACACATGTGTATGTGACTGCTTGTTTCCTACATAAATAAAAAAATGCAAGACGATTGAATAGTACATTCTTCTTTTTTAGGTAACATATCCTCTACGGATGTCGGCTACCAGAGTCCGGAACTCTTCTAACAGTACTCTTTTATAGTACATTGGCTAATCAATAAAAGAGCCCATGAGGCCCACATGCAGGGTATTTTTTCAAGAACCAAACTGTCTGCAATTATTTCGTATATTTATTGTAAAAGTAGTAAACAAAATGTGATTTAAAAATAGGTAGGTAATAAGCTCTCAATGTATTTCAAAATGTTAAAGACAGTTTCTGTTGTTACAGTTCTTATCTATTTTTTTGATAGTGTAAAACATTCAAGGTATACAAAAAAAATACAAAAATTCGAGATATGGACTTGTTACAGTATCTATAAAAAAATACAGCTTCGCAACTTGTGAACGGGGGATTTATTTATCGAGGTTGCACTGTATGTGATTGAGTTAGCCGGCAGGGGGCGCCGCAATCGCATTAGGTGTCCGTGGCCTGCATTCATCGACAACACCGATAAATAAAGGAATAACACGGATATTTTGAATCTTTTTTTTTACAGCGCTAGTGTCGCTTAGAAGTTAATTCCAATAACAACAAGAGGTTTCATTTCAACCTTTCAGATCATAATATTTTGTTAGAACGCCGGTTGTTTGTAAAAGACATTTACATCTCCAAATATAATATATCTATATTGTTAACAATAGAGAATATATAATATATCATCTCCGTTATATTGTAGCAATTCTTTATTTTAAGATTATTTTAATGTAGTGTTTACCCAGGTATCATCGACTGTTGTATTTATAATGTTGCTATTTATTTTTCATGTCTTTCTGATCTCATTTTAATTTATTTTAACTGTAATTCTAACTGTATTATGTCATATAAATTGGCTTTGTTTTTAATTTTAAATGTGATTTCAATTTTGATCTTGATTTTAATTGAATTTTTATTTTTGATCTCAATTGTTAAGTTTATTTTGATTTTAATGTATATTTTGGTTTTGATCTTGATTTTAATTTCTGATCAAAATTTTCATTTATTATAACTGTAATTCTATTTTTGTTTTAGACATTTAAATTGACTTTTTTTTACTGGAATTTTATTTTAAGCTAGAATTTAACTTTAATTTAGTAGTAATACAAATTTGACTTGTATATTGACTTTATGAAATTCACTGTATTGTATTGAATGTAAATTCACTGTAAATTGTATTAATTGACTTATGAGAGAGCCTTTGAGGTGGTTATAGAATATTTACTTTAATTTTGAGATAACTTTTTAGTGATAAAACCACCTGTTTTTACCTTTACTTCTGATGCTTCATTGTTATAAAGTATAAGTGTATAATCAATCGGAATAGCTTAATATATTGGTTACAAATCAAATGGTGTCATATTCCTGAAAACCGAGGTCCTATAATACATGTGGTTATATTAATGGCCATATTAAAAATATATGTAAAAATAATATCATACATTTAGCTCATAATAAGCATGCACAATTTATAGCTTAGACTGCTCAAAGTCTCCGAGTAAAAAGCAAACTAAAAGAACTCCAAAAAATAGCTGTTAACAAATCACCTTTTAACGTCTTTTCAAACAAGAAGTGAACAAAGTAAGTTTTCCTTCTAATCTTTGTCAATAGTGAGTAGTTATCGCCAACCCCGTAACTAAACACTGCGGACAATGCCCCCCCCCCCCCCCCTCATTAGCTAATAGCTGCCACCGACAACGCGTGAACATTGCCTTTATTCGTTATTTTGTGTATTTATTCTGTTTCTTAGCCGATTTCGTAATAGCTATTTGTTTTACAATGCGGTTGATTCTAATTTTAAAATGTTTTGCCAACATCGACAAGTGTTTAGACATAACGTGTGAAACAACCGATTTATTTTCGTATATGATACTCACCTACATGATACACGCGGCTAGACAGAGTCCGAAACGAGTACGTTCGTGGCAGCTTTAAGGTGGCCCGAATACCCGAAAAGCTTACAGAAAACCGTCTAAGGTGGTTTGGGCACGTGATGCGTAGGGATGATGAGTATATCGTCAAAAAAGCTCTAGACCTGCCGGAGAAAAAGAGAGGCAGAGGACGCACGGCGGCAACATGGTGGACCAGCATGGCCACGCTCCTTGATAGGAATAATCTACCTGACCCGACAACCCTCGATAGAATGTCGTGACGCACAATAATTAGGAGAGCCGACCCCACCTAAAGTGGGCAAGAGCAAGGAAGAAGAAGAAGACCTTATATGATACTCACCTCGAAATTAAATAAAACTAAAATACAGGGTCTCGTCGGGGCTGTTTCACGTCTTTGAAATAATGTTCAGGGGCTCCCTAACGCCAATGACCTTCGATCTGAAACCATTAGTTTTCTAATATTTTCTAGAGCTTATCATATTCACAGCAACGGCTGTAACCAATTTAGTATCCCATATTTACTTCAAAGTTCATTGTCTTCGAGATATTTGGCATCAAAGTTGAACAATTTTAAGCCAAAAAACTGGTTTACTGGCCATAACTTTTGTGTTAATTAGTTTAAAATTAAAATCTCTGACCAGTTTTAGAGGCGTCAAAGACGAACCCAAATATGTAGATTTAGTACATGTAAAATCCTTCACAGCAATCGAGTAACGAAAAATGTGTGTTTTTAGACAATGTTTAAAAAATATATAAAAAAAAATATGTTCATTTCTTTCAAAATCCGGCAGACCAGAATGGAGATAAAAGATTGAAGAACCGATAGGCGTTTGTATTATAATTCTATCTATAATGCAAAAGTAGGAGTAACGACTCAAAACTTGTCAAAAATCGATGAAAACGCGGGGAGCCCCTTAAGAATAATCTACTGGGACTGTCTCGTATTCTAATTGAGCGATTTGATTTAAAAAATATATATGTATCTCTTTACCGAAATCTCTTTACCACCGTCAGCAGCGCCACGTGTAGCGACTTAAATTATAAATCTAAACCTGTTTTTCGATCTTGTACCTACTTAAAAATAATACATGCAGATATTAATACGTATATACCTGTTAAATGCCTATTTAACTTATGCGCTAGTGCCTAAAATTCTGCGAATGAATTATATTATGTAGCCACCTAATTTGCCATGACACTATGTTTTATAAATAAAAATCTGAATCAGGAAAGCGTCATATTAAGAGATGTACCTTGTTGTTATTACTTTATTTACAATAACAATATACATAATGGATATATACAGACGATTACTATAACAAGCTTATATCTAAAGTAGGCCCTTGAGACATTGTACCAAGGATGCTGGCGGCATTTCCTTGTTGTATCGCAATACTGATACGTTGTACGAAGAAGCCGCCAGCTCTTCGGTCAACCAGACGTTTCTTCAAAAAACTTGTGCGCGCTGGGACCCCATCGACCTAGAGTTTCAACGCTAAATGTAATTTACATTACATTGTTTATAACCTAAACGTCAAATATACTAGTCAAATATACGAGGCGGGGTCATGGGTGGGCGGGTCCCGGCCACGCCCACCGGCGGTCAGGGGCGCAACCCTTCCATTTAAAATTTAATGCTTTAAGCAAACATTTGTTCTCGCTGTTGTCGGTTATTAATATCCACCCCTGGCCTGGCTCGGCGGCTACATGCACGAAGCTGTCTTATTGATGACGGTTTATTTTGGTTAACAATCGAGATTTAAACATTTAATCAATTAGGCATATAAGTAGGTACTTTTGAATTATTTGCTACAAATATCAACTTGAGCTTCAGATTTTTTTGCCTTAGCAATATTATTTTTATTAAAAGTATCACGTAGAAATAAAAATACCTTGTTGAAACTTATAATTAATATTAAAAATAGCTTTTAGTTCTTTATTGCTTCACATAAAAAGTATGAAATAACTTCAAATATTAAAAATTATTCCATGAACCATCATAAGGAAAAGTATAAAAATTAGAGTCTGTTTGGAAAGAGAAGAGTTGTGGAATGTATTGGGCTCTATACATTCCACGACTCTTCTTTCCGCACAGACACTAATAAAAACGCTCTTAGTTCGAAGTCTACGATTTATTAGCACTATTTTATTTCTACCCGTTCCAAAGGATTTTTTAAATGTAATTAATTTCGATAACTATGTATAAAGATAGGTCATTAATTATGTTACACTCTGTATAATGTTTAATTACGCTCGACAAACCCAGCCTTTCCGTAGTTCCGTAGTCAACTAGGAACCCTTATAGTTTCGCCATGTCCGTCTGTCTGTCTGTCTGTCTGAGGCTTTGCTCGGATATATAAATCAATAAAGCCGACAAAGTCGAACAATAAAATCTAAAAATTTAATTTTTTTGAGGGTACCTCCCCTACACGTAAAGTGGGGATGAATTTTTTTTTTTTGCTTCAACCCTACTGTGTGGGGTAATGTTGGAAAGGTCTTTCAAAACTAATAGGGGTTTTCAAGAAACATTTTTTGATAAAGTGAATATATTCGGAGATATAGCTCCGAAAGAAAAAAAAATGTGTCCCTCCCCCTCTAACTTTTGAACCATAGGTCCAAAAAATATGAAAAAAATCGTGGAAGTAGAGCTTAAGAAAGACATTAAATGAAAACTATAGCGGACATGATCTGTTTAGCTGTTTTTGAGTTATCGCAAAAAGTTTCCCCATCATAGTAAAAAGACTTACTTTAATTAGGTACTGATTATGCAAATTTGCCTATTTGTTTAACTCGCGTGAAAGGTACCGTTTCATCCCTTGGTTAACAATTTACTATACTTTAAGCTCCAGTTTAGCTTATTGTGACGGAATAGTAACTACGGAACCCTACACTGAGCGTGCCCCGACACAGCGGCGTAGCGTGTGTTTTTGCCGCCCGGGGCCCATCAGAAATTTGTCGCCCCGTTTATGATCAATATTAATTATTAGATAAAAAAAAGTTGACTAAAAATGGTAAAATACAACAAATAAGTTCAAAAACTGAAACTCGACTATTGAAAATAGGGCGCTAAAAATTATGAAAAAAGAAAAAAAATCTTATTTTAAATACGAAAGAAAACAGAAAATACTTTATATTTATCATGTTTTATATAAAGAAACAAAACAAAACATAATTTACTTAATAAATTTTGTACACAATGTGGGAACAAGTAGGTAACCCGACAGATTTTAACGTCGCACTCCTGGTCATAAGGAGCAAAAAAATTTGTTAAATTTGGCAAAAAAAAAGTGTGGGTATGTTGTTTTTAATTTAAAGGGGGTGATTTATCATAAAAATCCTGAAATACGTATCTGGGACCAACTTTTATACAATTTGCTTTTTATACTGATTCCACTAAATACGCTAAATGCGGTCAAGAATACTCCTTTAAAATCTGTCAGGTTCCTCGTTCCCACGGTGTAGGTATATTCAATATTCAAAAACATATTTAAAGGACAGCCGTGGTCGTATGCTGCGGTCATAAACTTTGAGGTAAAAGTAAAGTATTATTTCTGATTAGATTTTTTTCTTGCTTCATACATTTTAGAGCGCGAATTTCAGTAGTCTGGTTTTAGTTTTTGAACTAATTTTTTTTTAAATTCATTTTAGGGTTATCATTTTGTGATTCATTATTTAAATTCATTTTACATTATTTTTGTGCGAAGGCGCCTTTAGTACAGCAGCGCACGCAAAGCGCCCAATACCTACGTCAGGCTACGCCCGATGCTTTTAACATGATTGTGACAAATACTAATACTTATTCTGTGATCGTGATTCGATGGCGTGCAGCGCGCCACGTTCATCGGGCTACGCTCGACTATTTTGGCATGAGGGCACTGAGGGCGCCCGGCATCCGAACGCGCGCGGCGCGCCACGTACGTCGGGCTATGTCCAGATTTTTAGTATGAAGGCGCCGATGGCACCCGGCAAAGGGCGCTGTGTTCAATTTGATGTGGCGTTATTTAACATATAACCAGCGGACAATCGTGTAAGATCGGCGGTGGCTCCGAACACCGCATTTCGGCAGCGATAGACCGCCCCTGGGCCTATAACTACGAAAATCGAAGTTCGTCAATTGCGGTCACTTTTCTCTGTCACTCTAATTACGTCTTAGTGAGAGTAAAATAGAAAGATCCACGCAATTCACGAATTTGGGTTTTCGCGGTAGACGCCCTGCACCGCCGCCTCGCCTCGCGCCGTTGGCTCCCGCGGTGCGTTGGCGCGTTTCGTGACGCGATTTGAAAAATTTGGATTTCATAATTTTATATTTTTAAATGCCGTGTTTGCCGCCCCCTCTCATGTGCCGCCCGGGGCCATGGCCCCCCTAGCCCCCCCCCTCGCTACGCCACTGCCCCGACATGCTCTTGGCCGGTTTTTTAAGCATTAAAAAGAACTCCAGGACTAATAAGCGTGCACTCTGATAAAACTGCACGCTTACTTCTGCGGAGTTCTTTTCTCTTTAATTGTTAATACATAATAATGGAAATATCTAATAAATAATACCTAGTATTAGCTAGTAGCACCGCCCACAATCTCTCTGCTTGGCCGTAAGGTTGACTGGTAGAGAATGGTATTAAGTCCCCCTTTTGTACGATACGTTTTCTTTTGTGCAGAAAATAAATAAATAATACTCGTACTTATTTACCCGCAAAACTGCCCGATTTGGAACCTCTAGCTTACTTCTGCGAAGTTCTTTCTAATGCTAAAAAAACGAAGTATAGTATAGTCACCACATATATCGGAGTGACCTAGATGCTCACAAATATCTAAACACCCCTCTATTGGCAAGGCGCTAGTGCGTGTTCAGATATCTTTGGGCACCTCA
Organism: Cydia pomonella; assembly: GCF_033807575.1. Lineage (NCBI taxonomy): Eukaryota > Metazoa > Arthropoda > Insecta > Lepidoptera > Tortricidae > Cydia > Cydia pomonella. Next base: position 10,305,846 of record NC_084729.1, read on the forward strand.
GCCGCTCCGATATATCTGATAGCGGCTGTACAATCACGTCGTAAAATACCGACTACGCTTGTTTGAATACAAAATCGTTACGGTTTTTGTAATAAAATTTATGTTAATAAAAAATTGAATGAAGAATGATTCTCCGCCGCGGGCTGTTTTCATTCAATAATCCGCGCCCGCCTGTCATCAGCCCGCGATCGAACGAACACGCTTATGTTCATTGTTATCACAATCAGACCCTATTTTTATGCGACGGGCGAACAAACGGGGATATTTTTCGAAGGAAGGAGCGATTGGGTAAAAAGTATTTAATAAAATCGTGGTAGCATAGGGTAAAGGCACGAGTAGTCAGCCTTTTTACAAAATTTCTATGTTCAAGATTGTCTCATTTGCTTACTAATTGACCAATAAGAATTATTAATGTTTTTTCTCTTCAATAATTTAATAAAGTATAATTTTTATAAAGAATAAAACGTAATTTAATTTAGCTTTTGGAAATATTTCATTAAATATAATGAAAGGGCCTTTTTGCCAGTAATCAGCCCCTTGTGTACCAATAGCAAGGGCGGATCCACCGTTGTGGGCACGATGGGCATGCCCACAACCCTAATAGGGTGCCGTATTGATTCACCGAGTAAAATTACGCCGATTTTTGTTTCGCAGATGCTTTGGCAGAAGGCTGTTTGGCAGAATTTCATTACGCAGAGTAGTCAGTTGTCAACTTGGCATAACATTTATAAGCAGATTTACTTTTCGTAGAATAATAATTTGGTAACCGTCACAATTACCCGAGAAACCCGTGGTCGAAACACGATAGGTAGTGATTTTTGTATTAATTAGAAATTCGAGCATGTTAATATCAGCTAACCCCTACTTATTTACAAGAATAATAATTATTTACTAACATTACAGAAGCAATTGTTTTTAGCTTAAGGAGTCTTAGAAACCTGAAACATTTACAAATATTAGTACAAATTTCTAAAAATAATGCCTGCTTTGAATTTTCAGGCGTAGGAGTTTTTTAGCGTAGTTATCTATTTAAACAGGGCTCCATGGACTGCAATAATTTGCTTGCGATTTCCGATACATTACTTTATACGCCGATAATATGTATGTAGTACCGCAATTGCTAAATGACTAACTAGACTGTTATAATTTAACTGTCACTTTATTCGAAATTAAATTAAAAGGGGTGTTAAGGGTCGGCAACGCGCATGTTACTCCTCTGGAGTTGCAGACTGCTTACCATCAGGCGAGCCGTATGCTTGTTTGCCACTGAAGTAGTATAAAAAAAAAAGTTGTTTAATCGGGCAGATTACTCTGCCAAATGAAATTCTTAGGTTACTAATACCAAGTTTTTTGCTAAATAAAAAAGTAAGAATTAAAGAGAAAAAAGATTACCAAAAGATTTTGGTTTGATTCTTATTTTCCAAAGAATTTATCGTAAAAAAATAAACACCAAATAATAATTTCCCAACTCAATACATAGCATAAAAATGTTTAGCATCAGAACTTTTTGAAAAACAATGTTTAATCATTTCCGTATTTCAAAAATTTTCGTCACCATTTTTATTCCTCGAATTATTTAGTTGGCAAATTTATAGGGTAAATCAAATCATTATAAACCTAACATTTGATAAATACATTTTTAATATGCTGCTGTCTCTTTTTTTTATTAATAGCAAAAAAATCTATCTTTAACTTCAATTAAATAGTAACTTAACCTAACCACACAGTATTTTTATGCAACAGTTTGTTTTTGTGGGGGTCGCAGCTCTAACCTAACCCGCTTTTCCGGCAACGGTTTGCCTTTCTAGGGGTCGCAGTTCTAACCTAGCCCGCTTTTTTGGCAACAATTCGTATGTTGTTGTAAAAAATAAATAAAAATAGACTAAACATGTTTGATAAACTAAAAATTGATAATTTTTTTTAAACCAAGTGAAACATTTTGGTTAAATGAATGTTGTTGAATTATTGTTAGGGAAATAGTAATTTGTTAAATTGAAATCTGTCAAATAAGTATATAGGAAAAATTTGATTGAAAAATGTACAGTTGGAAAAAAATGTTGGGAAATGATTTGGTTAAAGTTTTTTTGGTAAAACCAAAACTCTACCAAAAGTTACATCTAGCTAGGTACCAATAAATCCCTCTGCAAAACGATGTTCGGCGAAACGTCTGCGAATCAATAATCTACAAACAATAGGTCGGGGAATCACGGGGTACAGGTCCCCCTTATAGTCTTGTGACGTAACACTTTCACGGTCACTTTGAGATCGATAGGCTGATGATCGTTCATGAACGACGACGATCATGACTCATGATTGCTGATGAGTGAGTTTGTACTCCGACTCGCACTTGGCCGATTTTCGGGTGGCTGTGACCACAACCTTTTTTGTCGGCTGGATCCGCGCCTGCAATAGACAGCCTTTAAGTACCCAGTGGCCAGCCATCCCATTTTAACGGCCGACTATTGGGTTCTGAGTTCCGTGATCTCAGTGTCCAGTGGTCAGCCACAGGTTGACTACTGGGTATTTGATGTATTTCAATAAAATAATGTCATAATAATTTAAATATTTAAAGGTGCTTGATTCAACCACTTACATTGCATTTTAAAATTAAAAATATCTCGAACCCTAGGGTCAGCCTCCCTCGGCTGACTTCTGGCGCAGTAGTCGGCCAGGGGAGGCTGACTATTGGATTTTGGACAAAAAAGTAGTTCCCAATAGGCAGCCCCCTTAAAAATGATATTTTAATATGGATTTATATTTATTTATTACGTTTTCCAGATAGATTAAATATTAATTATGTGAAGCAGTGCATATTCTTTTAACAAAATATCACAATTCGGCTTCTAACGTCTGATCAAAATCTCATGTGATGCTCCAAAAAAAATGGCGCATATCACATATCCCTTCATGTCAGAAGACAGCACTACTTTGAAGTAGTGTTGTAGCTCATGCTAGATAATTCTTTTAAAAATTAAGTTATTTTTCTATTCATAGTTTATCAATCTATAATATCACCTACTTTTGGCATGAAAATCTGAAAACTTTGATAACTACAACCAAAAATAAGCAAGAAAGGCTGCCCACTGGTGCATAGCTGAGCACTGGTGCCTTTACCCTAGCGTATGATTAATGAGTATTTATTCATACCATTTTATAACACTAAACTTCGTTATTTTTTAATTATTTTCTTTAGAGCAGAATTTTAGAATAATATAAATGTCATTATATGTTCCTCGCGTTGTCCCGGCATTTTACCACGGCTCATGGGAGCCTGGGGTCCGCTTGACAACTAATCCCCAGAATTGGCTTAGACACTAGCTTTACGAAAGCGATTGCCATCTGAGTTTCCAAACCAGAGGGTAAAGTAGGCCTTATTGGGATTAGTCCGATTTCCTCACGATGTTTTCCTTCACCGAAAAGCGACTGGTAAATATCAAACGATATTTCGTACATAAGTTCCGAAGAACTCATTGTGTACGAGCCGGGGTTTGAACCCGCGACCTCCGGATTGAAAGTCACACGCTCGCGCTCTTACCGCTAGGCCACCAGCGGCTTAGTTGATGATATAAATGTCACGATTTGTTTAAATAACAATGTAATAAGTACTTAATTAAGTTAAAGTTCTTAATTATACTACATTTTCTTAATTAAGACTCATTTCAGATGCACGCAGGATGGATCAAAATAAAAATTATAAAAATATGTACTTAAACCAGGATATCACGCAAATTTTCGTTTTTGGGTCTTGTAGATACATTTTATTAACAGTTGTTATGCACTGTATCAAACGATGATGGGTGTTTTAATATAATCCATGACATCGTTAGTCGTTCAATCATCACATTTTATAGTTTATTAAAAGAATCTGTTATAATTTTGTTCGTCTGCCTGTCACCTCATATTAAGCCCCGCGGTGTGTCGGACCCCATAATGTGAAGCAAATCGCGAATATACAATTTTCCCAATCTTATTATGAGTGCGTGCCGCCCCGCGGCGACACGGTGTATATTTGTCAGTACGCTGACTCCGAGGTGTTTGTTCCCTTATTTTCAGCAAAATAAATAAATATTATAGGGACATTCTTACACTAATTGACTAAGTCCCACGGTAAGCCAAGAAGAATCGTGTTGTGGGTACTCAGACAACGATATAAGTATATAATATATAGAAAATATACAAATACTTAAATACATAAAAAATATCCAGGACTCAGGAACAGGGGCATTTATCTGTGCTCATCACACAAATAAATGCCCTTTCCGGGATTCGAACCCGGGACCATCAGCTTCATAGGCAGGGTCACTACCCACTAGGTCAGACCGGTCGTCACAAAAGAAACGCTGTTATTGGTGATTTAAAATTGTATAACTAGAGACCGAGATAATAGATTTTAAGTCACTATGTACCTAACCCCAATAGATCCTAGTTATCTGAATAAAGAAATGTATTATTTGACGACCGGTCTGACCTAATGGGTAGTGAAGCCTATGAAGCCGATGGTCCCGGGTTCAAATCCTGGTAAGGGCATTTATTTATTTGTTCCTGAGTCGTCATGGGTGTTTTCTATGTATTTAAGTATTTATAAATATTTATGTATTATATATATAGCAACACAAGCTTTATGGAGCTTACTGTGGAACTTAGTCAATTTGTGTAATAATGTCCTATAATATTTATTTATTTATTATTATTATTAAGTCAAAGTACTGCACTGCGTTGGCGACAATAATCCCTGATTGAGCCGCGCGCGGCGCGACGCGGTTGACATTTTTAAAACGGCCGATTGTGCTCTTTGTGCACTTTCGCGATTCTTGTTACTACCGCGTTTAAGGAAATAATCTACCTGTAGCCCTAGTGTAAATTTGATCGACATCATAACGTGACGAACGCGTTTGCGTTAAGTCTCATTTTATATAGGATTTTGAGTTTCCAAAACGTCCCGCTTGGCGCGCTCTTTCTAAATCCAATACAAAATGAGACTAAACGCAAACGCGTACGTCAAGTTTCGAAATCGAATTTATTTACACTAGGGGTACTGTACTATGTTTGTATACTTATACCGGGTGTTTCCTGTAACACAGGCAAATAATTAAACCATATATTGTACTCCTCAAACGATACAAGTTTTGATAAACAACTTTTTAAACTTATGATTTTATCTTTTTCATACTAAATATCATTTTCAATGTACGCTGGCATCAGTGTGTTTGACGCTTTAAACATAACAAAATGTGCAATACACTGCGTCTTAGAATAAACTTTAAAGTGTAATAAAAATCAAAACGTAAGTTATTTTTAAAAGTTACTGAACAGTTGTTGGTCAGTTTGAGGAGTACAGCCTACAGTTTAATTTATTGCTCCTGTTACAGGAAACACGCGGTATAAAACACTGTTTTGTACATAAGACAGGTGATTCTGGGCATTAACGCCAGCATTTGAGAATTTGTTTATACGAGCCTTTTTATACATATAGACATATGCTCCAATATATATATTTACAGTACATATGGTGCTACTTTACCGCACTAGTGCGAAAATTAGGATATTACGTTACTATGTCGAACATTTAAAGGGCCATATGTACTGTAAAACGTTGTACGATACATGTGCGAATAGGTAATTCGCAACTCGTGTCGATTTAAATGTGAGAAAAAGAGAAAATAAAATGATTATTGACGCGAAATGTCGCAAGTCGTCCTGAAGGCCTACCGCGAACCACGTTCGACGTGTTGCCTCCCTGTCACGCTTACGTACGAATTTACAAGTGCGACAGAGAGGCAACACGTCGAACGTGATTCGCGGTAGGCCCTCTGGTGCACCACGTGCGCGTTAGTTCCACGACAATTCTTATCCAGGTTTGATATCCAGGTCTGTAATATGTATCTAATTTTAATAATCAAATCACGTAAAATTATTCTGATTCATATATTCATCTAATGAGTAAAATGTATGTATGTATTTAAGCTTACCGGACCTTAGTCGGACCAAGATAACTCCGCATGGCATTTGCAATGAAAAAGTGTGGGAGTGTCATCATTAATGACAAACTTCTTTGAAAATATGACATTTATAATGACACTAACTCACTTGGTTCAAATCGGTACAATGTTAGCTAATTGTAAGACAGATTCTAACGGGTTTCAATCAACTTGTGCGCCTCAAACGCCAGAGTGTACAGATATTATTGCTCTTCTATACGGCGTCGATCGATACCCGCAATATCCGGTTGTCGCGCGCACAAACTCGATTTTTGTCACTTCCGGTGCCGACTCACCTGCCGAGCTACTGATTTTACTATTATTTAATATTCAAAATTTATGGAATACTTATTGCCGTATTTCATTAATATAGTAGGTAAGCAAAACAATGGACTGATGAATAGTCAATGACAATAGGTATTCAAAAACGTGAGACACAGAATGGCGGGTGTACCTAAATAAAATCAAATGAAAAGCATACCATATTTTTTACCTAATTTGTACTATTTAGGTAGTACCTCGTTTAAAAAATTTTCTACCTCACGGTACGTAAAGTTATGATCAAAAAACAGGTCACCCGCCATCCTGACAGTCAGAATGGCGGGTGTACTTTATTACGCTATGTTCCCGTGGTTATTGATAAATTCTATAAAAGCCAAATTTTTGTACCTTTTTTGTACCTTCATATTTAATTATAATATGAGTCATTTAATTTGTGCTTTCCAAGTTTTACTCATTTTATATTTTGCTTGCTATTACAATGTTGCAGGCGTTATAATTTTTCAAGTTATCGATTTAATTTTTAAGAAAAAACGCTAAGGCACAATTATTTTTATTACGCCAGGATTTAGTACCTTTAATGTTTAATCTGTTAAGTTCAAATAACTCAGAAAATCATGTCTTAAAAAAGGCTAGGCGCCAGTTCAAAGAAATCTAAAATAATTTACAGTACATAATTGACGACGACCGGAACCGGGAATTGTTGACGACCGGTTTGGCCTAGTGGGTAGTGACCCTGCTTACGAAGCTGATGGTCCCGGGTTCAAATCCTGGTAAGGGCATTTATTCGTGTGATGAGCATGGATATTTGTTCCTGAGTCATGGGTGTTTTCTATGTATTTAAGTATTTATATATTATATATATCGTTGTCTAAGTACCCTCAACACAAGCCTTATTGAGCTTACTGTGGGATTTAATCAATTTGTGTAATAATGTCCTATAATATTTATTAATTATTTATTTATTTAATTATAAAACAGATATCCTTTAGCCCATTTAGTAATGAAGACGAAGTAAACAGACGTGTAAACAAAATGCATGCAAAAAGTTTTTGTCACACAGAGAAATCTTAGAAAGTAATTAAATTATTTAATGTAAATGGACACTAACATCCTACCAAGCTTAACCTATGGAACCCAAACATGGGTCTTTACAAGCAAAATCTAAAATGCTATTACAACCTGCCAACATACAGTCAAGTGCAAAAATATGTATCGAAAGAATCGTCTCATAAATATGGTACTACGCTCTTATTACACTGGAATAAGATGCTATAAATTCAAATTTAAATATCATTTATTTTCAGACAACTATGGCCCATATATACATACCTTACAGACTAACATACACACAATAATAAAAATCTTAAAATATAAATATAATTTCGACGACGCAGTTTTCGGTTGCGCCACCTGTTCTGGTGCGGGATTCGGCAGATTCCCACGAAACCGCCGAAATATCACACCTTTCGGCCAGAAGTCCGCGCTCGCGATGGTTTCCAGCAGCGGCCCCGGGACGCGCACCACAAACGAGCTGAAGTGCACGTAATGCCGCGATTGCAGCTGGAATACTTTCAGCTCGTAACGAATCTTCTTGCGGATATATTCCACGACATCTTCTGCCGTGGCGGAAACATGCAGGCGCGATACATAGGTGTTCGTATTCTATGGGACATATTTTTGAGTAAGATGTGTACACCACTTTTTTTACAGGAGTCTTCTAAAAATAAGAAAAGTTCAAAAAATCAGGAGAGCAAATATAAAGAAGAAAACTAAGCTTACAGATGCTCTCTATCACAGCCTTTTTTTATACTACGTCGTTGGCAAAGAAGCATACGGCCTGCCTGATGGTAAGCAGTCTCCGTAGCCTATGTAAGCCTGCAACCCCAGAGAGTTACGTGCGCGTTGCCGACCCTAACACCCCGCGCCCTCGTTGAGCTCTGGCAACTTTACTCACCGGCAGGAACTTGCACTATGAGTTGGGTCTAATGTTATTTGGCAGCGGTTTTATGTAATGTAGAAATAAAAAGCTATTTTATTATTATTATAATTATGGTGCTACTTTACCACACTAGTGTGATAATTAGCACATTACGTGACTATGTCGCAAATTTAAAGGGCCATATATACGCGAATTTCCTGTTTCGCACTTGTATCGTAATGCTCTCAACGACATCTTGCGACGCGCGCTCGCCAGCGCTAACGTGCCGGCTTTGCTGGAGCCCTCCGGCGTCCTCAGGGACGATGGTAAAAGGCCGGACGGAATGTCATTGATTCCGTGGGAGATGGGACGGGTGTTGGTGTGGGACGCTACATGCGTGGACACACTAGCCCCATCCCATCTTCATGGCACTTCCGTCTCACCGGGTGCAGCGGCGGATGCGGCTGAGCGAAAAAAAAGAGCTAAGTACAGCCGCATCGGCCAAGAATATAGTTTTACCCCTTTTGGTGTGGAAACACTTGGCCCGTGGGGTCCCGGTGCCCTGAAATTTTTTGGGGCTTTGTCAAAGAGGCTTGTGGATGCGACTGGGGACCGTAGGGCTGGCAGCTTCCTCGCACAGCGCATTAGTATTGCAATCCAGCGGGGTAATGCTGCCAGCATCTACGGCACCTTGCCGAGGGGTGAATTTTTATTTTAGTTTAGGTTTTACTAAAAAAAAATGTATTATGTTGTATTGTTTAAATAAATACTGTCAACCATTCGTTAAAATCATCAATAAGCATGCACAATGTTAAAATGTATGTTGCATTTATGAAAAAAAAATATTTTAAAATATTTTAATATAAAATAACTTAGTATTATTTCGGAACGAGTTAACCTTGGGACAATATTTGACATTGACAGCGCGATGACAAGTCATAAATTGACAAGTACAGCTGTGAACGACTGCGAAATGAGTTAGTCAACATATTGATAACAAATAAAAAATCCATCCGCAACACTCATAAGACTAAATACAGACAAAATGGAAGATATAGCCCGTCTAGCCTTGGTGGAACAAAGCTTAGGAGATGTATTATTAAAATATTAAACTTAAATATTATATTAAATAATAAGTAAGCCTAAAACTCTTAACTCCTGTCAGAATTCCAAAAACCTTCAATAAAACGAAAGTAAGTAAGTAAGAATGCAGGAAATTCCCGTTTACGAATTCGTCTTACTCGTCTTGCGAGTCGGCGCGGAGCTTCCGGGGCCTGATGGGCTTCCGGCGTGGGGCCTAACTGCGTTGTCTATGGAAATAAGGAGCTTATTGCATTCTGCGATCCTACTCAGTTCAGAATCCTAAATCCTTAGTCATAAAGATGTAACCGCGTATCATTAGGTTTTGACTGCGCTAACTAGGAACATTTTTTAGGATGCCAATAGGGTTGTTTCCATCTACAAATCTTAGGGCAGAATTGTATCCCAATAAATTCTTTTGGATTATAAGAACATGTTAAACTACTTTTAGGGGACCTGTAATGACCATATTTTTGTAAATATTGAATTTAAAATACCTTTTGGCACACGTCACGTGACCAAACTCGAAACGTCATTGAAGATTCTGATGACGTCACAACTCTCGGATTGACACTGTTGACAGTTAGGCGATAAACAACAAATGACAAATGTCAGTTGACAGTTCGTATCTTCTACGTGTGTATGTAGTTATGTGTCAAACCGTAAACTGTGACGTCACACAATTTTCAAAGAGCGTTTTGGGCGCGAAAGCATCTGTCAATATATTTTGGAGATTTAACATATTTAAAGCCGTTTTTAGTATAAAATAATAAAAGTTGAATTTTAGGGCAACTTTTAGTTAATATAGAACGTAATACAAGCATTTCAAAAAATTGGAAACAACCCTATTATGATGACTGAAATAAGTCAGACATGTGAAGTGTTTAATAGCCCAGTAAGGATCCTGTTACGCAAAATAATAAACTATAAAAACCTAATTACTTTTTTTAAATATAATTTTACGGTTAAAGAAACTTTATCTTCATAAGAATTACACATTCACTTACATGAGAACACTATAAAACTAACCTAAAGTTTCAAGTTAACGAACAGCGCATCTTATTTCTAACACTTATATATGCAGTTAAGTTGACAATCGGCATGCAAACATCTGTTGCTGTGCTGAGGAGATATTTACACATTATTTATTTAAGTATGTATGCCTATAAGATTTGAGAAGTCCACTCAGTGCCTCAAGGATCCCATCATTAGAACTGGACCCTGACAAAATCTTTCTCTGAAGTTCAGAGTACCTAGCTATTCCCTACTACTAGGTTCTGAGCAGAACAGAACCTTACATGCTTAACAAACTTAACCAAGAAGACAAAATCGGGTTATTCCCACTAGTTACCACCCACTAGTTACCACAAGTTGTTACCAGTGGTAACTACTGCGAAACAATACCCACTAGATACCACCAACTCGGTTTGGTAGTAACTACTGGGAATTTTGTTTTCCCAGTAGTTACCACTGTTAAAAGGTGGGATTTTTTCCCAGTAGTTACCACCAAAATGTTGTTAGAGTTCAATACTAATAAAACAGTAGAAATAGTCTAGTATAAATATACGATTTTTTTAATTTCGAGCGCTCGATATCGTGTGGCTCCCTTCACAATATATTATATATCTTTACTAACTGGGAATTTAAATTCTACTAATATAATTGAAAACTAGTGGTCAAAACCGCTAGATTCCCAATTTCTATCGCTCATTTTTCAAAAATAGCATTTCGCCATTTTCCATGCATTTTCGAGTGACGAAATCGTGTGCTTGAAATTTAAAAATCGGCCCCCAAGACTTTATCGTAATGGTCATATCAAAACTATAGTAAGTTGTTTAATCTGAGTCGGGCTCGGGCGAGTTTTCTACCTTTTTTAATTGAGTAGTCCTTTTACTTGCAATGTCCGTTATTGATCTTTGAACTAGCTTACTTGCAGCTCGCTGACTAGGGCAAACAATTTGATTTGTTACTAGACTAGTCGGAAGGCAGGTATAGTCAGCCGATTTAATTTCTTGGCTCAGACTCTGGTTAAACTGTAGGTAAATAAGACTATTAAGAGAAATTTTGTAGTATGTTTGATACTTCACCGACATCTGGAAAATTTCTACCGCTTTATGCATTAAAAGTTGACTGTCCAATTCGTCCTTTATGTTTTCTATCTATTTAATGAAAGATACTGCAATTGGTTTCAATATTAGGTATTAACCAATTAAAACTACTAATTTTCAAACTAACAAATATCAATGAAAATTAAGCAGCTCTTCTGCTCTTGTTTATGGTAAATGTGACCAGCTATTAAAACTGATGGTAAATACTTGTTTTACAGGTTTTGTCTATACAATCCCATTACTGGTGCTTGTTCCATTATAGGGGTGTTTACTATACTCGTACCTAGATCGACCGGAGAATAGTATCATACAACTCTGAATATCATATACATAGATAGCTGTGTACAATGGCAGAGCCATGGGGTTTTCCCCAAGTCATACCGAGCTCACAGAGCCTCTAGTAACTAATATTGGCGTACACAGCAATCACATCTTGCTTAATTTTCTAATTTACGATTATCTGCATAAAGGGGTACAGGCAGCATACAAATATTTATCATTCGTTAACAGCTTAACAAAAAGAGATAATATATGCCTCTAAATGTAGAACAATTAAGCTGCTGGTCCACTGGAGCGAAGGGGAGCACCGAAGTGGGGAGCGAGATAAAAATACGCCAATAAAATTGCATTTATAAAATCTTTGCTCCTCTTTCAGCGATTATTGGATTTTCACCTCGCTCTCTACTCCGCTGCCTTTCTTCTACCCAGAGGACAGACAGCTTTTTTGCTTACGTAACCAACAAAAACCTTATATCATACTTCGGATTTTAATATAAGTAGAAATCGTTTTGTGCAGGCGATGGCGGACGGCGGGTAGCTGCAGCTGTACTGACTGCGGCAGGCGCAGCATGGCGCAGCACGGGTGCCCCCTTCCATGGGGGCTGCACTACCCCCACAGGTACTGCCACAGGTTTTCTAATTTTTGGTTATTTTTATTGCTTGTAAAAATTTGACTTGTAATAGTGCCCCTGTGGGTCTATTTGCTGAAAAAATGTGTTCGATGTTGACTGTGTGGTGCGCCGCGATGACGTTGTGCTTTGCCCGCCGCCCGCGCGTCTCCTCCCGAGCGCAATGTCCACTTTTCCAGTACTTAAGTACCATCATTAAATGAGATAGAATGTGTGGCAATCGTTTATAGAAAACGCTAGTCGAAACTTAAATACCTATCTCACTTTGGAATATAATAAATGTAAAAATTTAAGTGATTAATCATTATGAAAAGGCCTTTCAAGATCTGTTCTTTTCATGTGCTAACCGTCAAAAATGATACAATTCTTATTCATGACAACCTGGTAATTTTTAATGATAAATAATAAATTAAATAATTATCTATAGTATCAAAATTATTTGTTCAATATACTCTTCGAGTTTTGTAGCACTAAATTTGGTATTTATTGATTATATAAATTCAGGTATCGTTTATTTATAACATTGTCACATGTTTTTCCTATGTATATAAAGTAAGACAAACTGACAATCACAATATAAATTCCTAAGAATTTACCACGCGTAGTTTTAAGTGAAATTGTATATTGTGTATATATAAATAAATCATATCATATCATATCATTACTAAACAAAATCCGCAGTAATACCCACACCGCAGTATAACCCTCACTCACACTAGTGCATGAAAATTAATATTTGACTTTTGTCGCATTCGCATCTGTCACCTTTACTATTCGTGTTATTAATGAAGTCCGTGTAAGCTAATTTAAAGCAAAATAATCCCTTATATGACAATTAGCAAATATTTTAAGTACTTAGTCATACTGTAAATTGGGAAGGACGTCGTGACTGGGTGGCCTAGTGGTAGTATACAGGTAATGGCGTTAACCGGGAACGTTGAAGAGGCCCGTTCAAATCTGGCCTCATCCACTAGAAAGCTTGCTTGGTAATTTATCTTAATGACATATATAAATAAATGTATTAGAAAGAAAGAAGAAAACTTTATTTAAAAACGCTTAATTTAAACATAAACAAAACACAAAAGTACATTACGATACAAGTGCGAAAAATAGGAAATTCGAAACGAGTGGTGATAAATTAAAACACGACCGAAGGGAGTGTTTTAAATCGGCACGAGTTGGGAATTACCTATTCGCACATGTATCGTACAACGTTTTACAGTACATATGGCCCTTTAAATGTTCGACACAGTAACGTAATATGCAAATTTTCGCACTAGTGCGGTAAAGTAGCACCATATGTACTGTAAATTACAGTATTACAAGCGTCTCTAAAGGGTGCCCACTCAGCTTGTGTCGTGGTACCTTTTGGGGACCTCGACGCTGGTCTTCCGTGTCTTATTATGGCAAAACTCATACTATTTGTACAATGACGATATCATGGTCGATAATTACAATGATCTGTAACCGTTTGTCATCTATACCTAGGTATCTACATATATCAGTTTATCCCCTGTTTATGATAAATGGGTAAAAGCCGAAAAGCGTATTCACAAATTATTTTCGGGCTGAAAGTTAAAGTCCAAATTTCCGTAATTAGAGCTGTCTACATGAGAATCAGAGGCACAAGATGACACATTAAAGCTTTTGAGAGTGCGAAGATGATGCAGGAATCATAAACTGAAAGTCCCCCAAGACCCCTCTCATCTACTACTGACATCTACTATCTTCACATCACTACTGAAGGCAGCAGCTTTTTTTTATGTACTTCTTACCGTCTCCATGTTTATGTTTATTGTATCTTACGTTATCTGGGTAAAATAGAATAAGTTTATCCCCTGTCCCGTCGTGTCATGGTCTATTATTCGGCAGGGAGGCGCCGCCGCGGCGCGCGCCGCCACTGTACGCGCATGCGCACGCGCACACGCGCGACACGCAGGCGCTCATCGACGCGCACGCGTAAGTTTTCTGAGATCATCTTTACCTCTCGCGTCGACAGCTGCCACGTAAAATGTTAGTTTTTTTATTTTACTTTATTGAGTACACTTAACAGAAATCGTACAATATCATGCAACATACAATTGCATATCATGGCTTAGAAACTAGCACGAGATCCAAAACAAGTGTACACAGCATGCTTTACAAGTAAGCGCAAATGTTACAAATTAATTGATCACCACATCCACAAAAGGGGTTCTTCAAAAAAGGGGTTTTTAAAGGGTCGACAACGCGCATGTAACACCTCTGGAGTTGCAGGCGTCCATAGGCTGCGGTGACTGTTTACCATCAGGCGGGCCGTATGCTTGTTTGCCACCGTCGTGGTATTAAAAAACTAGCCAGCCACATTAGGGCTCATGCTAGACAACGTCCATAATGTGTTTATTTAGGGTCGCCGTCATCGAAAACGATGAGGAGGACCATACTATATATTAAAAAAAAAAACAAATAACTATCTAAACATCACATTATAATAGAGTCAATGCAAGAGATCGACGAATTATGTCATTATCGCACAACGTATCAGTATTGCGATACAACGAGGAAATGCCGCCAGCATCCTTGGTACAATGCCTCAAGGGCCTATTTTAGATATAAGCTAGTTATAGTAATCATCTGTATATATCCATTATGTATATAGAGTCATATTTAGATGTTGTTGGGAAGTTTAGGATATTAATTTATTTACATTTAAGTAATAAAAATATGGAAAAAGTCTTCAGTTATTATTTCAACTAAGCCCAACCAAAAGATACTTGAAGTAATTTTCATGGGGACCATCGTTCGACGCAGGTTTACAATTGGAATATTATCTAATCCATTTTACTGAGGGCCTACGGCGAAGATTGTCAGTAGATCAAAATGTCTATAAATGCCTCTTTATCACTCCAAAATCCGATCTATTTTATATTTCTCTGTTTTGTATAATTTCCTATGTTTGTGCTTACGAATAAATTATTTATATTATATTCTAAAATGCACGATATATTATGAGACAATTTATTTGGAATGTTTGCCACAGATATTAGAGTGAATTTGTATTCAGGTGTAAAGGCGAGGCTGACGAGCGTTACGCGTACGGGCCTGCTGCGGGGGCGACGACATTAGTGCCCACGCTGCTGCCCGACCACGAGCGACTCGAGTAAGTACGTATATAATCTGTGTGACTCTCTGAGTCTCTTTGAGCACCATCATTGTATTTTTTCCGCAGATTGACCTCCGCTTGTGGATGAGATTAACCTCTACCATTTAGGTACTTCGATTAGCCAGAAACAGTAGCGTAGCTAGGCGTAAACGAAGCGGCCCTTCGTTCACGACTAGGGATTGCAAACCGGATTGATTTTCAATCCGGCCGGATCCGGCCGGATTTTGGCCATAACCCGGCCGGACCGGATCCGGTTTGGTATAGGGATATCAAAATGAATTAAATGACATATTTTTCTAGTTTTTTTGCGTAATACGTATTCCTAAATCTATAATTTGAAGTTAATAAATAACTTCTTAACAATAAAATAACCCTTAGTAGTAAAAAGTGTGACCTTGTCAATATCACTTAAAAACCCAAATATGAAATTGGTCATTTATTATATATAACCATTCACAAGTGCTCAAATTTTCGTTTACAATTATAAATTTGACTAGTTTCCAAAGCCCGGTAATGGGATGTGGGGTGGGAATTGGAACTCCTTGAAATGACAAGTTTTAGTAACTGTTCCTTGATTGAATTCTTTGTAACGTTGACATCCATTCTAGTAAGAAAATAAGATATTTTACTATTAACAAAAATGATATTAAATTTTCCCTCATTTTTTGCCCAAGAAAGTAGTAGTCTGTATGATTTAAAAAAAATTACCTTTTTTTATTTACAGGAAAGTATATTGGTCAAATTATAGGGAATGGAACACGACACGATGATCTCATGCGAAAAATAATAGAGTGTAGGATTGAAATCCATCGCGGAAAGGGATTCCTTAAGAAAAGTTACATGGATCAAATAAAGAATTTGCTAGACGTAGAGTAGCATGTACCATTAAGGAAATTGCATAAGATTGGATGAAATTATAAATACAAAAGATTCTCTCTCAAATTTGAATAGAAAATAAACAATATTTTATCATATATATATAAAATCGAAGTAAACTAAAGATTATCAATGTTATTTCATTTCATACATTCATTTTCAATACAAACTTACAATCTTATATTCATTCACACATGTAACACATATTGATTAGCCCAGCTCTAGTCGGTTGAGTACTGCCGACTTAATCCTGCTCATTTGTTTACTTTTAATCTCCTGTCACAACATTATGACACTCTTTTCTTCTCTTTAGCATAAATTACAAATGCCTTCCATGGCATCTCCATCGTTTAATTTTTCCTTCTATTACAGTATTTATGTACTTAATCGTTGTATCGTGCCACCAACATGAAAGGCAACTTCTGTTCCCAGTCATCGTCCTAATAAATATATTTTTATTTAACTAAATTTAAACTTTTTCATTCGTTTTATGCTCTGTTCAAGTTCACACTTCTCATCCGTCGCCTTTTCCTCATCTAAACCGCACAGTGCGTGCTGTATTTAGGCGTTTTTTTTAATTTGACCGGATCCGGTCCGGATCCGGTAATTTTTACCGGATCCGGTAGCTCCTTAAAAGTGCCGGATCCGGCCGGATTACCAGATCCGCCGGACCGGATTGCAAATCCCTATTCACGACCTTTTCATTACCTTGGGAACCCATATTGAAAGAAAACGGCCTCGCAGACTCGACTTCGGCCACGGCTAAATGAGTTCATATATGCTACGCCACTGCCCCGAGATATACTTATTTGTCTTTAGCCGACGTGTATGGAACAAGAATTTGCCTTTTCAATGTTTGCGCCCTCATCTGTCCGCCTAACACATCCTAGACAAATGTACTCTTTTCTTATTCGTACATAGAGAAAACTGCATTTCATTGAACTACCGGTATTTATCTTTATTATTGGCCGGCCTATAGATTTAATAATTTCTTTGACGTTGTTTAACACGATTGTTCTGCAGACCGTACAAATGTGTGGACGGCGCGCGCGGCAGCGACGAGAACGCCGTCTCGTCGTCACAGTCGGCGCACACGCACTGGGACAAGATGGGTAAGCCAACATCATTTCTATAACAGGAGTTCCCATGCATTTCATGGAATTTATTCTGAATTCTAATAGCTTTTGAAGGTGTCCCCTAGTCGGCAGTGACGCAGTATTTAAATATTTGTGTAAGTATTCATTACAAATATTTGTTCCTGTGTAATATCTAAGTATTGTGTATGATTTTTGAGCTTACTGAGGGCCTAGATCGATTAATAATAATAAAACTTTAATTTCGGACAAGATGTCCATATTATAACATGAATTACAAAACACACACAATCCACATATATTAGGTCATTACCTATGAAATTGGCGTTTTTATATATTTAGGTACCCAATATTATATTAAACAATTAAAATATTTACATACAAATTAAATTTAATTAAAATTATTAATTAAGTTAAATATTAAGTTAATTTACATCAAATTAATATAAGTTTAATATAATGTAAGATTGTTAATCCATTATTAATATTCATTATGTCCTGTGTGCGCAGGTGCGGCGGGAGCGTCGTGCGCGCGCGCAGAGGCCGCGTCGCCGCAGCAGCTGGTGTCCACCACGCATGCGGGTACGTCACATAGTCACTTGTTAGTTTTTATTACCTCTACATCTGCTATTTTAAGCAGCGATGTAAACTCTGACCACGCTAGCTTTACACAAACTCGGCAGCAAGAATGCCCATATCCCTACATATATCCCCATAAGCTTCAAACTCGACGTAGCATTTGGCATGGAAACCGCTCCTCAAAGTGCTCCGACTCTAAGTAGACGAAAATACCAATCGATCGATCGATAGTTTCTACTAGACCAATCGATTGATAATCGATCGATGGCATCGATCAATGATAGAATATATGTAACAGGCCGCGTAGCCAACGTGCAAATCGCTTACAGTCCGTAGCGATCGAAATGCAACTGTCACGTCGCACTCATATGGTAGAGTGTTAGAGAAACACAAAGCGATTCGTTGTCGAAGCGATAGCGATTGTCGCTTTAGCTAGGCCGGCAGTTGACGTCGATCGATAGTTCCTACTGGGCCAATCGATGTCAATCGATGATCGGTCGCTTAGTATATCTGTCGATCAGCCAACGCTATCACACTAATCGATCGATGTCGATCGATGGCATAGATCAATGATCGATCGATTGGTGTGGTAACACCCCTTACATCTTTAGTTTTGAAAGGATCGACTACACCACTGCTCAAAATATGTTGCCCTGAAGAGGTCATCATGTAGGTATGAGTTAAACATAAACATAATGTCAAACTATACAACAAGATACGCCGACACTCCGCAAAAGCTGCGCGACAACTCAATGTGTCGCGTTTGAACCACCCTTATGAGTGCTCTATTGTGTTTTACTTCTTATGTATTTTACCGATCCTTCAAATTTTGTATTCTAGCTCATTTACAACGTTTTCCGTGCAGGGACTAATTCCGGAAACGGCCGCCGCGGCGCGCTGCAGCTCTGGCAGTTCCTGGTGGCGTTACTGGCAGAGGGGGCCCGCTGCGTGTCCTGGACGGGCAGGGGGCTGGAGTTCAAGCTACACGAGCCTGAAGAGGTATCCTTTACATACTATCAGCAGAAGCAGATGTACTCTGTTTACAAACACATATTTTATTTATTTATTTTATTTATTTAACACAGTGCAAGCTTACAGTACTACACCAATTCGCTTACACACTAGAAAAATAGATAATAATAGATATATGAGATAATTATAAATAACAAACATACAGAAGGGGACCGCTACGTGTCCAGCGGGGGCAGCATGGTTCCATTTATATCGACCGATCATTTTGACGACCGGTTTGGCCTAGTCGGTAGTCACCCTGCCTACGAAGCTGATGGTCCTGGGTTCAAATCCTGGTAAGGGCATTTAATCGTGTGATGTGCATAGATATTTGTTCCTGAGTCATGGGTGTTTTTATGTATTTAAGGTGGTTCGACTAGGTTACCCAAAGCTTAAACCTCACTAGATGGCGCCACAATTGCAAATTTTGAGTTTTAATTTTTTTGTGGAGTAGTCTTGGTATTTCTATACTGTAAATTATGTTTAGCGCACTCTTTAAATAAATATTGAACTATTAGAACAAACATTGAACACTTCATTGTACAAAAACTACCCCTTAATGTCGACAGAATGTTTCTTGACTCTATTTCTAAGTATCACTCACACATTCAAACAGTCTTACTGGGATCCTTGTAGTAGACAATTTGGCACAGCGTGAGTAGGCTTCAATAGCGTTGCGGTATGTACGTGGAAATACATGCAAGAGGATGTGGGTTCGAGACTCATTATTAATAAATTATTTTATGAGAAATATGAGCGTTTTCCATAAAAATATTAAAAATCTGATTCTCACACATCATGATATTTTTGGGTTCTTCCAACTCAGAATCACTAGCATAATCAATCCTCGTGCTAAAAAAACCCGAAAATTTGTATTGAAATTTTAGTTTTACTTTGAAATTTCTTTCACATTAAAATGTGACGTAATGGTATGGATATTTTAGAATATCTCTTTTTAATGCTAGGGTGGAGAAGATTCTAAGTAGAATGAACCTAAGAAAGTCCAAATTTGTAAGTCAGATTTACGCTGTTTTGTTCTAAAATTAAAGCAAACCCTTACTGCCCAGCCTTTAAAAAAGTAGGTCCTATTTTACAGCAGAATTAAAACATTTTTTTACGATACATTTAATTAAATTACAGTGAGTTACAAAATTGCATGGCCTTCTATTTATGACCATTATAAAAAGAAATGAGATATTTACCATGTTTGTTTATATTATTGATTTCCCGATATTTTGACACAACTAGAAGTTTCACACAATGCCTAGAGATAGAAAATTATTTATTTATTTTATTTATTGTCAATTTCATTCAACGGATCACATCATATTCAATTTATGTGTTTATGTATTGCATTGTTTTCTACCTAGTTGGTTATTAAATTCTGTTACTGCAATAATCTTTATCTACATAAAATATACCAACGAAAGTTTAATAAAGTATATATTAAAATGAAGTACACAAAATCAGGAATTACATATGATAATATCATTCAAAATCGCCTCCTCTGGCTTTGACACAGGCCCTCAAACGACGAGGCCAGTCATCAATAGCGGCACGCACGATTATCATGTCTAATTCCGTCACTGTCTTAACTATGGCCCGCTTGAGGGAGTTAAGATTTGTGTGGGGTTAAATAGGGTGTGGCTTAAGGGCTTCACTATTGGTTCGAGAACGGTTTCCAGTTTCCGGTTTTCACACCTTTTTCACAGAAATGAATCTGTGTTAGCCCTGAGTATGACACACCCAAAATCATGTTTGGCGGGTGCCCACATTTGTGCAACGCAATAGGGTTGTTTCCATCTACAAATCTTAGGGCATAATTGTATCCCAAAAATTCTTTTGGATTATAAGAACATGTTAAACTACTTTTAGGGGACCTGTAATGACCATATTTTTGTAAATATTGAATTTAAAATATCTTTTGGCACACGTCACGTGACCAAACTCGAAACGTCATTGAAGATTCTGATGACGTCACAACTCTCGGATTGACACTGTTGACAGTTAGGCGATTAACAACAAATGACAAATATCAGTTGACAGTTCGTATCTTCTACGTGTGTATGTAGTTATGTGTCAAACCATAAACTGTGACCTCACACAATTTTCAAAGAGCGTTTTGGGCGCGAAAGCATCTGTCAAAATATATTTTGTTAATTTAACATATTTAAAGCCGTTTTTAGTATAAAAGCTGAATTTTAAGGCAACTATTAGTTAATATAGAAAGTAATACAAGCGTTTCAAAAAATTGGAATACGATTCTCTTTTAGGTCCCAATTCATTATAGATACGACGAGATAAGCGTTATGTGTGGTATATAATTATAGCTCACAAATCCACCACATTATGTCATTTTTTTTATTTTTTCGGTAGCATTTGTTTTAACGGAAATAAAGAGGTTGCAAATCGAGTAACAGAACTTCAGAACAGATATCATTTGATATTTACCAGTCGCTTTTCGGTGAAGGAAAACATCGTGAGGAAACTGGACTAATCCCAACAAGGCTTAGTTTTACCCTCTGGGTTGGAAGGTCAGATGGCAGTGGCTTTCGTAAAAACTAGTGCCTACGCCAAATCTTGGGATTAGTTGTCAAAGCGGACCCCAAGCTCCATTGAGCCGTGGCAATATACTGGGACAACGCTAGGAAGAAAGAAAGAAATCGAGTAACAGAACTTAGTAACCAACTAGGTATAATAGTTTTGATGTAAATGTCATGTTGGAGTCATATATGTATTAGCCAACTAATTATTCAAGATCAATACACTTAGCTCCCTTAGGTATTCGCCTAAGTACAATCTCGGGCAAAATTGAGTTTTATAAAAGTGAACTAATTTCTAGGTCATATATTTTCTATGAATTGGTCATTTTTGTAGACTCCAATTACAGTTACACTTTTCCTGGTTTTTCGCGGACCAGAATATCGATGATTTTTGTAACTTGATTTAGACGTTGCTATCATTTTCAATCCAAAAACACATAAAATCACAATTCAGAACATGCGGCAGCGTTGTTTTCTATCAAGTACCTCAAGCACCAGGGCGGCTACCGGGAAAATCGAAATTCGTCAATTTCGGGCATTTTTCTCTGTCACTCTAATTACGTCTTAGTAAGAGTAAAAGAGAAAGATCCCCGCAATTTGCGAATTTAGGTTTTCGCGGTAGGGCCCCAGGTACTGTCAAGTTTCAGCAGTGTTGCCAGGTGAGCGGAAGAGAATTATCGTACTTGAGTGTCAATATTATTGTACCGTTGAAAAAAATATCGTACGCCAATCAAAAAGGCAGCCCCTAAAAATGTCTTGCAAAATAAGCTTAAACTTCCAATTAATAATAAAAAAAGACCGTTTTCGTCTAAATTGCGCAAAAAATCTGTTTATGTTTGTGTATTTTTGGGATAGACTCAAACGGTATATACAGGAAATTGTGACATTTTAAACTTTAAACTTACACCAAGGAGCCGAACACCCAAAAGATACTAATTTTAGCCTATTTCTGAGAGAAAGTGTCATATTTTGCTTCAAATTACTAGACTTTTAAGGTGGCATCATCCAAGGGCTGAAATTATAGTACTTTAGTGTACGATAATGCTCTTTGGAACATTACGTCATACCGGGGCCCAAATTATCGTACATGTACGACAATTATCGTACGCCTGGTCACACTGAGTGTCAGTGTCGACAGAGTCAGCTAAAAACGCGTCAAACATCGCAACGTCGCGCCGATGGCCGTCCGAGGCGGGGTGGCAACGCCGCAATGTATTTGTACACGACATTTGTCACACACACATGAGTAAAATTTATAAAAATATAACGTTGATTATTGCATGATTTCTGTATGAAACAAAGTTTTTCTATTAATTTAGCGCAAATGAATATTCGAAAGTAGATAGATGCGCAACTATTTATGTAATAATATTGTGTAATTAATTAATAAATAGCGATTGTTTTTTGTATGAAAATCGAACCACCTTAAGTATTTATAAATATTCATATTATTATATTATATATATCGTTGTCTAAATACCGTCAATACAAGCCTTATTGAGCTTACTGCGGGACTTAGTCAATTTGTGTAATAATGTCCTATAATATTTATTTATTTATTTTTCATATCACTATGATGTTGTCATAAATATTGTATTGACTTGTAAAAGAGCCCTTGAGGCCTATTTTGAATTCTGTTAGGTTGATATCGTCCAGCGAACTGGTAATCAGTGGGCCCCTTTACACCCAGGTACTAAAGATCCCCATTATACTTGTTCTTGTTGCGCAGGTGGCGCGGCGCTGGGGCGCGCAGAAGAACCGCCCGGCCATGAACTACGACAAGCTGTCGCGCTCGCTGCGATATTACTATGAAAAAGGAATCATGCAGAAGGTAGCCGGTACGTACAGTCAGCTGCAGAGAAAAGTGACAACCCCCCCCCCCCCCCCCTCCTGTATAGAATTTTGTATGCAAAGGTGCTAAGCGAATTGAATTGCTGACTGCCGTAGGTCCGAAGCGCTGGTGGCCTAGCGGTAAGAGCGTGCGACTTGCAATCTGGAGGTCGCGGGTTCAAACCTCGACTCGTATATCGCATACTTCTTCATTGTACATAGGTACATAAAGAAAAAGATAGTTTATTTTTTAAGGAGTCACTCTCTCTGCGTTACTAATGGTACTATTATGATAAAGGCATTATGTAGAAAATGATCCATTAATCACTTATATACCTTCATATTTGGCTATTTGACAGATGTAGGTACATAGTTAAACAATTATTTGCGATAAAACTAAGTTTTAAGAAATATATAATAAACGAGCTCAACGAGGGGGGGTTAGGGTCGGCAACACGCATGTAACTCCTCTGGAGTTGCAGGCGTACATAGGCTACGGAGACTGCTTACCATCAGGCAGGCCGTGAGCTTGTTTGCCACCGACGTAGTATAAAAAAATAATTTTTCAATACTTTTCTGAAAACTGTTACGCAATAGCTATTTGACCATTCACATATTTTAACACACTGAGTGCGGGGAACCCGCTTGGCGGGTTTCCTTTCCTCTACAAAGCCAGAAAATGCTGGGATCGGCTACGAGTGTAGCGCTACGAAAACGCTGGCAGTGAATGCGTAAGTACGTTCTTACGATGCGCGGACAGCAATCTGCTCCTGCGCAGTATCGTAGCACGTAGTAACACAGCTACGAGTTTTCGTAGCCAGCGTAGCGCTTAGGCGACCGTAGCACTGTTCTACGGTAAAATGTGTAGGTAGTCAGAACAAGCTAAAGGTGCCATTCGAATTTAATCTGTACCAGCGTGACTACTGCAGTGACGTCACGCAACAATGCAGCCGGCTGCATTCCTGCAGCAATTGTCATAATTCAAAATTCAAAAATTTATTCTGCAAGTAGGCCTCAAGGGCTCTTTTACAAGTCAATACAACATTTATAGTAACATCATATAGTGACATGAAAAATACATAACAACATTTTATAAATACAACAGCCAATACCTGGGTAAACATTACATTATAATAATCTTAAAATAAATAATTACTACAATACAATAGAGATGTATAGTCTCTATGGTTAAAAACACATTAAATCTGGAGATGTAAAAGGTCCCCAATGTCAGAGTACTAATACTAATAAAATTTGGAGGTGTAAAGTCTCTCCAAGTGTCAAAATAAAATTTATACTAAATAAATAAACCGCGTCTGGACTGTTAAACTAGCAGTCTCATAAACTAATGCTACATTCTGTACATAACTAGTATGTACCAAGTCAAGTATATTATACAATATGACAGAGACGTATAGTCACCACGGTTAATACATTAAGTTTGGAGATGTATAAGGTCCCCACGGTCTGAGAAAAATAATAATACACAATAATAAGATTTGGAGGTGTAAAGGTTCTCCAAATGTCAAAGAATAAAAAAAAAATGTATGAAATACATATTTCACGTCAAGAGACTGTTAAGCTAACAATCTTAAAACTAGTTCTACAGAATGCATAACTACTATGTATTTAATATGTCAATGTCATCATCAAAATAACTAAAACATAACAAACATTAATACATAAGGTTGAACAGCTAGAAACAACAGCGCCATATGCCTCTCCGGGACACTGCACGCAAAACTATTACAGCTTTTGAGACTGGATACTTGGCCATGATTCCGTGTCTCCCAAGTAGTCATCTATTTTATAGTATCCCTTTTTGAGAAGTGCATTTTTGACGTATTGCTTGAATGAAGTATAGGGCAGGTTCCATGCCTCTAAGGGTACTTTGTTATAAAATGTTACACAGTTTCCCATGAACGATTTTTTAACTTTCTGTAGACGAAACTTGGAGACTACTAACTTATGTTTATTTCGCGTATTATAACTATGGATATCAGACAGTTTCTTAAAGGACTTTATATTCTTATGCGTATACATTATCACATCTAGTATGTATTGTGAAGCTACTGTGAGAATATCTATTTCCTTGAATCGTTCTCTCAGTGAGTCACGAGAAGCCATGTTATAAATGGATCTGATTGCCCTCTTCTGAAGAACGAAGATGGTTTCTATGTCAGCTGCTTTGCCTCACGCCAGTATGCCATAAGACATAATACTGTGAAAGTAACTGAAGTAAACTAGGCGAGCTGTCTCCACGTCAGTAAACTGCCTGATTCTTCTTACTGCATACGCGGCAGACCTCAACCTTTTCGCCAGGGCAGATATGTGAGGGGCCCATTGCAGTTTACTATCTAAAGTAAGGCCCAGAAAAACCGTATTCTCGACAAGGTCCATAAAGTACATTTATCAAGACATTTATAATACATTTGACTGAGTTCACTTTGTTTATTTTTCAGCGTAATAAAAATAATAGCGTATCTTCCAGGAATGCAGTATACAGTCGGCAGCATTACTGCCGCAATATTGCCGACTGCAGTGGCAGCAGCAATGGCGCACAATCGCAAATATTCTACTAGAGGCTCTGTGAGCTGTCGACTAGTGTAGAACTAGCGATAACATATAAAAAATAAAAATAAGAAATAGAAGTCTAGATCACAATAAATAAATAAATAAATATGATAGGGCATTATTACACAAATTGACTAAGTCCCACAGTAAGCTCAATAAGGCTTGTGTTGAGGGTACTTAGACAAAGATATATATAATATATAAATATTTATAAATACTTAAATACATAGAAAACACCCATGACTCAGGAACAAATATCCATGCTCATCACACGAAAATGCCCTTACCAGGATTTGAACCCGGTCCAACCCCAACATTAGAACCAGGATTTGAACCAGGGTTTGAATGGTCTTAAGGATCGTAGGCGGTACTGGTAATTAAGTCCTTTATGCCAATTTGTACAATTTTGAACATTCAATAAAACGAAACGACAGAAAAATCATATCTAACTTCGGTAGTTACCTGTTCATAAAATTTCACAAGAATTGGTTAAGAAAATGTGGACACACGCAACATCCGAATATCAGGCCCAAGGTGAACCGGAGACCTTGTCTAACTCACTCAATAAATGCAGCCAGCTCATATATAGAGTCAGACCAAGATAAGTCGGCAGCGATTTTGACAGCCCGTATAGTGCAAGTGTTATTTTAAACGTCAAACTTGTATGAAATTATAACGTTTACTTACCACTTGCGCGGCTGGGCTAGCAAAATCGCTGCCAACATAGCTTGGTCTGACTCTAAGTACTTATACTTTTTCGATGTTAACAACAACTTCGTGTTTATGTTGGCAGGCGAGCGATACGTGTACAAATTTGTATGCGACCCGGAGGCCCTGTTCAGTATGGCGGCGCCGCGCGCGCGCAGCCCGCCGCCCGCGCCGCCAGGTAACGCCCATTTTAACCCTTTTAAAATTATGGTACATTGGCCAGGATATTTTTTCCTTCTTTTTCTCAAAGGCGACTGGCAGGCGTATTCTGTTTGTGATAACAGGTTTTGAGTCAGAGAAATGTCACTTTGGACATTGACAGGTCATATCTGAACTGAACTTAGCAATCAAAATACGCCATCAATTTTAAAATATCTGTTTTTGGTTTAAAGGGATCTGATCTAATTGTTATAAATATTATGTTTGTTGTTCGAAGTATGTTGTATTATTATATTTTATATTTATTTTACGTTTGTATGCAACTTAGCTTAAGATTAATTATAATTTTAAAATGTCGTCCCGCCCTAGTAGGATCCATGTCTGTACTGACTAAAATATAAGAACATCATCTTGTAATACCATGGTTGCACCCATAGAGGAACAATTTGACAGAGGCCGCGCCACTGACGACCAGCTCTGACACTGCAATGGCGTACGGTTTTGATGTGTGCGTGTCACGAATGTATACCTAGGCGGATTGAGTACATTTTCTCTAGTCTAGTACGAACACCTTTCTAGCTCGGTGATAAGGTTCAATTTAGTATGGCAAAAAAGTGAGAGCTCCCTCCACTTTAGGTACAACTTCATGGATTAATATCGCATTTTACGAAAGATAACGTGATATTGATTAACTTATCTATGAAAATGTATCCTGTCTATTTTTATTTCAATCGGTACAATTTTTGCAACATTGAACCACGCATGCCGGCGTATTTCAATCTTTTCTTCGAACAATTAATGCACAAAGAGCATATAATCACTACGTTAATGCACTGACATCTCAATTTGACTGACGGCAGATTGGTGGATGAGGCCATAGAGATAACTGTTAATGTGCGTGTGTCACGCGTACATACTAGGAAATTGGTGGATGATGGAATCCTAACTATGGAAACTACGTCCTTAGTATTTTAGGTCCATGGTTGCAACGAATAAATGATTATGATAATAACATTCTAGAGAAATCTAGGAAAAACATCGACTCAAGTAGTACAAAATTGATGTAGGCTACCCTGCTTGAATGTATGCTAGAATAAGACAAAAAATTACTATATTCTTTAAACTTTTTAAATTAATACCAAATATTAGCAAATGATTTTATTTAATTGCAGGCACATACGACGTCCTAACGCAGCTCTACGGTGTATACCCGCAGTGGGGCCCGCACGCGACGCACGCCCCGCACACAACGCAAGCGCCGCACACGCCCGATTACCGTCTCTGTCCGCACGAGTGCTACGACCAGTGAACTGTGTCCCACAGCGGCGCACGGCGCGTGTACTGTATACTTATAGATTAATTTACTGAAGGTAGTGCAAAATGTATGAGATCTTAACGGATCTGTACAAATTTCGCACCAAAGGGTGCACCAAGATGACAAGCGTTGGTAGCAAACGCCAGTAGAAACTAATCACTTGACTTTTCGTGGCATCTGTCATCCCGACACATTGTTCTATTCGTTAGTCGATGTACGATTCAAACGTCTAACATTCAGCAAACAGGCCACAGGGGCACTTTTACATGTCAAAATTGTACAAGCAATAAAAATAACCAAACATTACAAAATACAATTACAAATATGGAATCAATGAAATATTAGATACTTTATTGGAAATGTATACAGTCTCTAAATATCAAATATTCAAAAAAACTATGATAAAAAATACAAACTACAAATACTAAAATTCTTTAGAGATGTAAAGGGTCTCCAAGACTTGAAATCTTATATAAATAATTAAAAGATAAGAAATTAAATCAGACAGACAAGAACCGAATGAAGTGTCTCACGTTAATGCCACTCAAAAGTAACTTATAACATAACATGTAGCCCGTGTAAGCTTAAACAGACCAGTACCCCTAGTGTAAATAAATTCGATTTCCAAACGTGACGTACGCGTTTGCGTTTAGTCTCATTTTGTATTGGATTTCGAAAGAGCGCGCCAAGCGGGACGTTTTGGAACCTCAAAATCCTATACAAAATGAGACTTAACGCAAACGCGTTCGTCACGTTATGATGTCGATCACAGTTACACTAGGGGTACAGTCTGCACAAACAGCACCCGTTCACGAGTATGACTTATGCCACGTATAAAGTATTATTTTCTCAAAGTATGACATAACAATCAATGACTTAAATCGTTAAATCATTTAAGGTTCATGTTCATTTGGTATATGACATGTGCATTGGAAAGTAAAAGCCCTAAATGTAAACTGAAATAAATGTCATATACTAAGCCCTAAATGGAATGGCCTAGTGATGAATAACGAAGCTCAACAGCCGACAACCAGACGCCACTTTTGTACACATAACTTATACTATCTAAATTATCGTACCTATGATTCGTTATCGTACCTAATGATTCGTTATCGTACCTACTGATTTCAGATTTCATCAAAAACTCTTAAATTTAATATGCAATGTTGTACAGTACGTATAAAATTTTCCCTAATTTTTTGTTGGTCTAACCATTTCTAAACTCGCTTATTACCTTAATTGCTATTTGTGTAGCGTCAGTACGCAATCATTTATAACATCGACTCCGGCCGTTTGTTACGTGACACGTCGCACCATTCAATATTTGTATAGTGCAACCGATAGGGTAGAGGCACACTAATCACTAATACCTTTTTTAATTTTACTAGATTTTATCCACGTTTTAAAACGTAGGTTATTTAAAAAAATATAAAATTGTATTAATATTTAACGTTGAGTACAATAACAAAACTTTTTATAAGTATATCTATTACTATAATTAAGTATGAACTAAATAAATAAAACTTATACCCAACATCTTAGGTCCCCTAAAAATTGGACAAAAGGCGAACTTAATACCAGAAGACATTCTCTACCAGTTAACCCTTGGGGGCCTTGGGCCAAGCAGTAGGTAATTAATTAAATATGATTTTTTTGTTATAAGATTAAGTAATAATTTAATATATATAAATTCGTGTAAATTGACATTACAGAATGTATACTATAATTTATTATTATAAACAGAGATCGGACAATTTTGCGTCATTACTCGCAATAATGTGGACATGACTCCAAAATTAATCAAATATGTAATCATTTAATTAATTTCTTACTTGACTTAAATTTTAATTCCTAGTCAATAAATAAAAAAGTTTGTTAAAGTATAGATATTATTAACGAAAATAATCAGTATTTTTTCCAAAATTTCTGCAGTCAGTCTATTTCTTTTTACATCAAAAATATACTTAAGTGCTGAAAAACTTCGCTCGCACTCCACTGATGTTAATGGGGCAAACTTAAGTAGTTTTATGTATATTTTCTGTTCTTTGTTTAGTTTATCCCGATTTTGAGGTTATCGCCCACAACTTAGAACAGAAAATAAACTCTGAATTATACTGGAATAATAATATTCCTATAAAACTACCTAAGTTTGCCCCATTAACATCAGTGGAGTGCGAGCGGAGTTTTTCAGCACTTAAGTATATTTTTGATGTAAAAAGAAATAGACTGACTTGACTGCAGAAAATTTGGAAAAAATACTGATCATTTTCTTAATAAATCTATACTTTAACAAACTTTTGTATTTATTGACTAGGAATTAAAATTTAAGTCAAGTAAGAAATTAATTAAATGATTACATATTTGATTAATTTTGGAGTCATGTCCACATTATTGCGAGCAATGGCGCAAATTTGTCCGATCTCTGATTATAAATTAAATCAAATCACTACGTGTATGTGCACTCACTCATGTTTTACAAATAAATTATCTCTTATCTCTTTTCTTAAATACTAATAACGTGTACCTGTACATTACCTTATATAGAAAACTAACATCACAGACAAGTTGGCTTAGAAAGTGTGGCCTACGATATTTTACCCATCCGACTTAAGTGTATCGCAACCCTAACCTAACCTAAAACAGCTAATCATAACGATGTTACATCACACCCGCTTTTACCTGATTGCCCTGATATTATTGACTTTAAACGACGCAATGATAAAAGGTCAATCTATTTTGGACCTTCGAAACGTTGCAAAAGAGTCCAAAATGTAAATAAAAGTAAATGTTGTTACAGGATTCACCTGCAGGTATTACCTTCGCCTATTAAATGTTTGCTTCAAGTGAACCTGTTTATCGGAGCCCTCTGACTTACGCAGATAGTTGTGAGCAGTATTCAATTTTAAAATCCCATTATTATATAAATTGACTAAGTCCCACGGTACCTAAGCCAAGAAGGCTTGTGTTGTGGGTACCCAGACAACGATATATACACCGTGTTTTTTTTTATTTGCGTTAATTTCGAGGGTGCATTCCTGAGCTTAAATTAAGTAACTTTCTCAAAGATACCGATATTCTAACTAACTCCATTTCGGAGATAATCAATCATAAATTTTTATATTATAAGGCCCTTACGAGCGTGTACACTTGCTTTAGGACCTGTTTACTTATTAGTTAGTGTTTAGTGCGAGTTCATACATTTGCTACTAAACGTACGTACTATCTCGGACGATCGATGTTAGAAATGACATTGATATGTCACAGTTTTCAATTGTTTGGTTGAGTTAAATGTAATGCCCGTGTTACAACAACGCTATATGCAACATTTAGTTACTTTTTATAAAAATAAAAATAGTAAAAAAAAAACAAAAAAAATATTTTTTTTTGAAAATTAACTATGCCATTTAGTTTCCTTAAACATACTTACCGAAACCCCGGAGTTAACGCAATTCAATAAAAACACGGTGTATAATATACAAAAATATCTGTGCTCATCATACAAATAAATGCCCTTACCGGGATTCAAACCCAGGACCATCAGCTTCATAGGCAGGGTCACTACCCACTAGGCCAGACCGGTCGTCTTTTCCTCTCAGGAAGGAAGGGATAAGGTGCCGGGTTCGAATCTTGTTAAGGGTATTTTTTCGTGTGTTCATTACACATGTTTATGTCTAAGTTATGGGTGTTTTTTTATGTTTTTAAATATTTATCTGTAGGTATATAATATATGTATATATCGCCGTCTAGTGCCCACAATACAAGCCTTATTGAGCTTACAGTGGGGCTTGCTTGAAGATGTCCCATGATATTTATTTGTTTATTAAAATCTGTTATCGCTCGCGTTATTCGGTAGCGTGAAATGCACTGCGTATCAATACGGGGTCAAGTTATAACAAAATTATTTATAAATTTTAAAAGGTGTGGTACATTTTTAGATGATTTAAATTTACTTTTTTAATTCAGGGTTTCTTGATTTTCCGAGCGAAAGCGAAAGTCTTTATTTTAGCTTTCTCGTCTAAGGGTAAGGAGTAAGGTAGCATTTCTCAACCGAATGTCGTGAAATTTTGTGGATAGGTTCGATAACTAACTATACTTTTTTTTCTGTATCTCGGAGTCACATTTATATTGGTTCAGAGACGAGCGGTGAATAGCCTGGTAATCGAGTCATCGTCAAACAATTCAAGTTTTAACCTAATTGCTTCAATATGCTTTTGTTAAGTAAATATTTATGTTAAAAGCTCAAATCGATGTTTAAAGCTAAGGCGGCCAAGGCTATAATGTACCTACAAGTGGCAATGGCACTTGTAAATAGGGTTATCTAGGTAACAATGTTATGAACAAAAGATCCATTTTGATGGTAAGTTGGTGGTTGTTGAGATTTTTTCCTGAGTTCCTAGCTGTAAAAGGTGAGAAGAAAATCCGCAGCTGTTACCACCGCGAATTGGCTGTAACAGCTGAGAATAACCCGAACATAGGCCGATTTTTACCTTGTAATATTTTTTACGTCCGATTTCGATAAAATTTTGGTGGATATATATACACGGTGCTCACGAGGTACCCGAAAGATTTTAACCACGTACTTCTGAGGCCAAAAGAAGGAAAAAATGTTATATGGGTTTCAGTAAATTTCGCAAAAAAAATTTTTTTTTGTTTTTTTTTTTTCAAACTTTGAACATATTTGTACATAAAAAGTTAATGTTATGGTAAAACTGGCGCTGAAAATAATTTGTTACGATATATTTTTTTGTAAAAACTATAGTTCTTGCAAAAGTTACTTGTCACTTTTTGACATCTATCAATAAGGATATTTAGACTACGCCCCATAATGGCATCATCGCGATCAAAAAGGCGTTTTGCACTAAGTTACGATAAGAAGATGTTTTTTTTTTACATTGGTATTAACTCTGAAACTAGGCGAAATCCAGAAAAGTTTATATG
This sequence comes from Cydia pomonella, assembly GCF_033807575.1. Classification (NCBI taxonomy): domain Eukaryota; kingdom Metazoa; phylum Arthropoda; class Insecta; order Lepidoptera; family Tortricidae; genus Cydia; species Cydia pomonella. The sequence goes on from NC_084729.1 coordinate 10,338,889, forward strand.
ACATTGTAGTCTCTAAATGTGATCAGTAATACACTGTCAAAATCTTTCGGTTTCCTCATGTAGCACCTTGTATAGTTCTCTATTCTGTATAATATATTAAAATTATTAACGCAATCTCACCATGTCGTAAAAAATCTTCCGCTGATGTACGAAAATTCAACGGAAAATTAAAGAAGTACTTTTCTTTCGTAACACGTATTTATTCCGCCTAGGGTTGATTCAAACCAGGCAAATTTTATCCAAATCTAACGAAAAATTATTCGTCAACAAGATAAAAATTTGCCCATATAGGTATTAATGCTATTTCTTACATAAATAAATTAAAAATCTTCGTGTATTTGACATTTCAAAGCAATTTTAACCAGCTACGTAAACATGCTAGACAATTTTCTAAATGAATTTTACCCATTATTAATATCTTGTGACAGGTGTAAAATTATTATATTAAAATCTAGTCAATAAATAAGAAATTTTGTGTAGTGTAAGGGTTAATAGTATATAAGTTTATAGTATAGTAAGGTCTTCTTCCATGATGTAAGAAATTATGATTATAGCGAATTGTTAAAACCAAGCGACTCAACTTTTGGATACTTCGAAATGACGTGTTGCCACCTTTGTACGTACCCGACGTGTGGCAACGTGACGAAGCACTTCGTAGAGCGTTATCACACTTGCGATTTGTGAGAGAGTTGAAAGCGAAGCGAGCGCTGCGTACTGGCATACTGGGATGGAAGCGAAATCGTTGCGCACTCGCGGCGATCTCGCTTCGCTTTCAACTCGCTCACAAATCGCAAGTGTGATAAGGCTCTTAGAGCTTGAAAGTGGAGACACGTTTAGATCGTAAAATTAGTTTTATTTTAGATAGGTACTTTATTTCATGAGATTTTTGTATGTACATACCTACTTATCGCTGTTTCGCAATCAATTGTGGAACGGTAGAAAAAAAAATCTTATATCTCTCTTTGCTCGTCATACCCGTCTTCAAGACGCAACGTGTATTATAGGGAGCGTACATGAACTGTAGGAGGCAGCACAGGAGCCGTCAGATTTTTGGCGCGAGGCGTAAATGTGATGTTTATTGTTCCGATGTAGCCCACAAGATGGCAGAACCTACTATGCACAAGAAAACACGTGACGTGTAAATGTACACGTTTATGGTTCCGATTCAGGCCACAAGATGGCAGACCCTCCAACGCGCACGGTCCCTATACGCTAGTCAGTAGTGTAAGAATTGATCTCAAATCTGATGTAAGCGTAACTGTAAGTAGTATAAGGCATTGTAAATTATAGTAGCAATATACTTAGCTATAAGCAGGTCTTACCAAAAATACTTTTTTTTTAGATTTAGGGCCTGTTTCACAGTATCTATGTAAAGTCCTAAATAAGCTACTTGCCACTTGTCTGATGAATAAAGTCATCGTTAGCGTTTCACAATCTTCATATAAGCTTAACTGGTAGATAAGTGAAAAGATTTGCAAGAAGTTTTATCTGGCAGTTAATTTATTTATTAATTAACTATCCAATACGTCTGTTTTACAATATCTAATATTGTAAAACAGACGCTGAAGGTATTTTTTCGTTATTTTGAATATTTCTGGTATCATATCGCAATTGTTTTCCGATGCTTTTACCATTTGCCAAGTTTTCGATTCACCTATTTTTTGTTTAAAAACCTTTCTACATTTTTTTGAAAAGGCGTCGCAGTAAATAGTCATCTGACTTCAGCCGTCAGATTAGATATGCGAGCCTTTTAAAAATAGGTGTTTTGAATAAAAAAAACCGAATTCAAGAAAACGAAAGTGAAATATCGGAAAAAAATGTTGATGGCACTGATTCACACAAACACTCAAGAGCGTTGAAAAAGGGTCAAATTGTTTGAAGATTCTATACCAAGTGACCGGTTTTCTAGCTTTTGACGATTCTACTTCTGAGTGTAGAAGACAAGTGTCCATGTCAGAATCTTTAATATTGTTAAATAGGTCATATATGCATTAGAATATAAGCATGAAAAGCAATCTCGTAAATAAATACAATATCACAATCATAGCTGGTTTCATTACTCTCAATTGGCAAGGTATAAGGACAATACATCTGTCTTTCAAATTGTCTTTGGTCAAAAAAAACTTTGTAGCAACATTAAATTTACTGCCATCTTTCGACACATGATTAAAGCTTTTAGAACGCCTCGCTCTTCATTTTCTATCGCATGTACAACGGGGAGTGCTCCGAGGAATTGTTCGGATTAATCCCTGCCGCTTCTTTTCGCCATCGCCCTACGCGACAACATTTCCATCCTCACCACTTAGATGGTTGGCAGTCCTCAACTGTGCGTTTCTCCAGGAACTTTCTGCCTCGCACTGCTAAACTGTGGAATGAACTGTCGCCTGCGGTATTTCCGGACCGATACGACCTTCAAACCTTCAAGAAAAGAGCGTACTCCCATCTTAAATGCCGGCAACGCACTTACAACCCCTCTAGTGTTGCAGGTGTCCATGGGCGGTGGTAATCGCTTATCATCAGGTGATCCGTCTGCTCGTTTGCCTCCTCTACCATAAAAAAAAACGCCATTTGTCTTTGATCTTATTGTTTCACTGATATGTGTTAAATTTGTTGAATATTTTAAAGTGGCGCTCTCAAATAGATGAAAGGGCATAAGGCGGCATCGTGTCGCGCGAAGGTGCCACAATCTTTAGCCGATGCCGCCAATAAGATGGCGCCACATTTTGATATTTAACACATATCAGGATATCAGTGAAATAATAAGGATCAAAGTCAAATAGCGTTCTAAAAGTTTTTTTTTTATCTACATATTTAAAAGGAGCCTTTGTCAATGAGACATGTCGGCTCCGTTGGGCCTCCACATTACAGTTTCAATGTGTTACGAGTTGTCAAAAAAACTGTACACGAATTTCGGAGTTTTAAAAGTTTTAATCTTAAATATGGCAGTAAATTTACAGTGGCTACAAAATTTTCTTTGACAATCCACCTCTATTTCAAATTCTCTTTGCTATGAATTGAAAATGGACAAATGAAACAACATAATAAACACAACAATACTTATATTTATATTTACGGATACTCGCTTATGTACAAAACTTAAACGACCATGTAACATAAAATAATTTATTCTACAAAACAACATTTAAACTTTCACGATTTTTTGCACTACAAGTTTAGTTAAAACTAAGGTTTAACTTGGCCCAGATTTACTTTTACCAATTTAATATACATTACATTTTTAAACATGTACAAACAATACGCTGGGCAAAGTTACGTAATTGGGCAAAGTTGAAACCCTATGGTAGGTAACTTTTTTATATAAAAGTCTGTAGTCTCCATCCGCTACTATTGCTAGTGACTGCGCAGTCTCGTTCAATTAGCTAACTGAGGTAAACTTAATACTTCAAAGCATGTGCTAATGATCGTGCATAATATCACTCACGTTAAAATACAGATCACGCAACAACAATAAGGAATTATATTTCAGAGTGGACTACCCGATGATTGGCACTAAAAAGTTGTGTAGGAAAGTCACCAATAAGGCCGTAAGTGCCAAACAATGGGAGGTGCCGACAATGGGGTAGGTAGTTCATGCTACAAGCTTGCTTAAGTAGACCTGTCAAAACGCATACAAAATTTTCATTAACATAGATAAAACTCTCAAAAATAATACAAAATTTGTGTAATATCAGTATTGCACCGCAGGCCTTCGACATAGTCTTAATTGAGTTTATTTAGTCTCCTACAACCTTGCCCATTTCAAGTTTCATGAAAAAAATACACATTTTTATACTCAAAATTGTATTATTAATCTAATATTGTCTCCGGTTACCGCGATAGTTACTCATGTAATAAAACTTTGGAAACTGATTAAGTATAACGCGTATAATTGATTCGGCGTCGATATATAGTTTAAATTCATTATACGCGATATAATCGGTGTCCGTTATTTTATTTTATTATTTATAATTATACATTTTCTTATTATTTTGTGTAAATTGAGTATGGGCAAAGTTAGCGCTGAAGCATACTGTAGTAAATATAAATTAATTAATATAGCCTATTAGATAAGCACTTAGACTAAGACAATGTCGATTTAATATAACATTTGATAAATTGACAAATAACTGTACATGTAGATAACCGCAATAATTGCTTATTCTTGCAAAAATACATACATTTACAGTTTTAAAACGTTATACAGGGATGTCACAAAATTTAATTTATGACATTGGCCTAAATTAATAACATATCAGATTTAATCTATATACACGGTATTACAGACAAGCCAATAGACCGAGAAATTGAACATTTCAAAAATAAACACTTGGGCTATCGATACGATATCCAGACACCCGCTATAAAGTCTACATATAATATACTTGTGCTATTTTATTGTCAACTTCAGTCCATATAACAAACACTATGGCCCGTATTCCTGAATATAGTCAATATCAAAGATATCGAGTCGCGTAAAGTGCCAAAAACATGAATACATGACTTAAAGCCAAGACAATAAGACCATGAACATATATTTTTGCGACTTTGCCCGAATTCATATTTTTGTTCTCTTTAAGTTCTCTTTAATAGTACACCTCTATTTCAAATTCTCTTTGATAATAGTCAACAGTTAAAACATTTCAACACCATTAACCGACAACATATGTATAGGTAAGGTCAACACGGTTAAGTGTGGCTGCGGTGTAAGTGCGGCTGGCCTTCTTATCGGGGTGTTTTTAATGATATATGAAGCAAACGTGCAGACGAATTGCCTGATGGTAAGCAATTACCGTTGCCTATGGATACCAGAGGGTTTTAAGTAAGTTATTAGCCTTTAAGATGGGAGTACGCTCTATTTTTGAGTTTTAAAGCCTGTTTATACATTGATTAGTGTTTATGGAGAGTTATTCATACATCAACGTAAAGTTGACCTCGACGCTAAACGAGACGAGCTGAAAACACGCCAGCCTACTCCCATTTACTACCACTAAGTGGCTGGTGTCCTCACGTGCCCTCAATGTGCGTGGGGGTTCACCTCGAAGATCGGCTACGTCAGCCATCTTGTAGTGTGTGCATCGTTTAAGTATACTTGTTTAATATAAAAAGAACTATTATTCTAAATAAATAAATAATAAATAAACACATATTGTAGGACATTATTACACAAATTGACTAAGTCCCACAGTAAGCGCAATAAGGCTAGTGTTGTAGGTACCTAGACAACGATATATATATATAATTATAAATACTTAAATACATAGAACACATCCATGACTCAGAAACAAATATCCGTGTTCATCACACAAATATATGCTCTTACCAGGATTTGAACCCGGGACCATCAGCTTCATAGGCAGAGTCACTACCCACTAGGCCAGAATGAATTTATTCGAGAATGGTTGTTTGTTTACTATCCACCGGCCGTCACCCTTATATGGCGACCCTGTCTGGATAGTAAAAAATAATAATAATCTTTGGGCGCACGAGCGACAACGAACTAGGAGTCGAAGTGGTCGCCATGGCCGAAATCGACCGGAACGATCATCATCATACGCAAATAGTAAATGTATGAACTTGCAATAAACACTAATAAATGTGTAAACAGGCCCCAATGTGAGGCCAGCCACACTTACCCCGCATCCACTCTTAACCATATTGACCTTACCTACTTCATATACGACATGTAAAGCAAAACACCTAAACACAATACTTATGTAAGAAAAATATCATCTAATTGTTAAGTAGAGACTAACCTAACTCTGCACCAACTTTGCAGTATCCAAGTGTGGTATTACTGGTATTGCCTCCACAAACGTTCACTAATTCCTATAAAAGCACGATGTTTCTAGTGGTTTAACGAAATAAATGCTTTTTGATTTTTTGATTTTTGGTACTATTACACTTCGTAACTTAAAACTGGGTGCAGAGTTAGTTTAGACGGACTCTAACTAATATATATTTTCACCACACCAGCTCATAAAAGCCCTCTTTATTCTTTAAAAACTGATGATAAAGTTGCAAGAGTGACAAGTCAGTTGACACAAACGTTGAGTTGTTTCATCATGTAGGCTGGATGGCTGGTGCAATTGACTTAGTGCTGGTTTTAAATGTCTTAAATGATGTATACATAGGTCACTAGATCAGTTTTGCAATAGAAAAATATGAAACAAAGAGGTGGCCTATCACATATATTTTTAAACTATATTTCCATAGACAATGTTTGGCCGGAAAACATTTACTTTCTTATTAAATTTACTTATAAAAAAAAAATATTTAGTGGCCTCGGCTAAGGACGATTTACGCATATTTTATACAACATTTTAATTTCATACAATCTTTAAATTTTTTAACTAGTAAATTTAAAAAGAAACAAAGTATTTTCCAGCCAATCATTGTCTATGGAAATATATTTTTATAAAGTATATGTGATAGGATACCTCTTTGTTTCATATTTGTCTATTGCAAAACTTATCTAGTGACCTATATATTTAATAGCCTTGAGCTGGTCGTTATTTTTGTACCCCAAATACTAAATGAAAGTTCCATTGCACGTTGTCTGATCGATCTGTCACTAACCGACTTCGAAGAGAGGCTCCCGCTCCCGCCATCTGTATTCCCTGATAAATATGACCTCGGTCTCTTTAAAGCAAGAGTGAATAGGCTACTACTGAACCGGTGAGCTCCATCTTAGGCCCTGTCTTCACTTTCCATCAGGTATGACTAGAACCAATCGCCGATAAAATAAAAAAGTGGCTGTGACATAATCGGACAGACAGACGGACATGACGAATCTATAAGGGTTCCGTTTTTTGCCATTTGGCTACGGAACCCTAAAAAGGAGGAGGTTCTCAATTTGCCGGTTATTTTTTAAGGTTGCGTACCCAAAGGGTATTACTAAGACTTCGCTGTCCGACCGTCTGTCCGTCTGTCACCAGGCTGTTCCTCATGAACCGTGACAGATTGAAATTTTCACAGATGATGTATTTCTGTTGCCGCTACAACAAAGTACGGAACCCTCGGTGGGCGAGTCCGACTCGCACAGATTTTTAGTACAAATGAAAGAGAGTAGATTGGATAAAAAAATAGCCAATTACTTAAACTGTCACTCCAGATGCCGACGAATGATGCCACCGATAAGGGCTATTGCAGTGTGAGCGCTAGCTCGCGTAGTGTCGTCTTGATCTTGTCGTAGGTGGCGAACGAGATGCCGACGGCCACGGGCCCCTTCACCCAGTTCATGCTGAGCCCCTTGAAGAACCCGCGCCAGCCCTCCACTCTGAAAATAATCATAATTTAACAAACTCCGAACGCAAAATACCACCTTAAAACATATTTAAGAGCAACCGCTAGAAACACTGCTATCAAATACTTATGTATTTAATAACTAGCTGCTTTCAAATACTTATGAATTTAAAAACTGCTTTCAAATACTTATGAATTTAAAAACTGCTTTCAAATACTTATGAATTTAAAAACTGCTTTCAAATACTTATGAATTTAAAAACTGCTTTCAAATACTTATAAATTTAATAACTGCTTCAAATACTTATGAATTTAAAAACTGCTTTCAAACACTGATATATTTAAAAGCAGTTTACAGTACATATGGGGCTACTTTATAGCACTAGTGCGAGAAGTAGCATATTACGTTACTGTGTCGAACATTTAAAGGGCCATATGTACTGTAAAACGTTGTACGATACATGTGCGAATAGGTAATTCGCAACTCGTGTCGATTTAAAACACTCCCTTCGGTCGTGTTTTAATTTATCGCCACTCGTTTCGAATTTCCTATTTTTCGCACTTGTATCGTAATGTACTATTTTATGAAAAGAAAACTGGTTTACTCGTACGTGCGTGATAGTTACAGTGCCACAGGCGGACACACACTTTATGCGCCGGAGGTTAAAAAATAAAATGGTTTTGTCTTAATATTTATACTAGCGACCCGCCCCGCCTTCGCACGGGTTACACAAAACCTTAGCAAGATAGAGCTAGACCAAGACAAGTCATGTGTGTGCATGCATGTGTTATTTTAAACGTCAAACTTCTATGAAATTATGACGTATAAATAACACTTGCACTGCGTATGCTAACAAAATCGTTGCAGACTTATCTTGTTCTAACTTTATACACTTAAAGCTTCCTCAAGAATCGCTCTATTGATAGGTGAAAACCGCATGAAAATACGTCCAGTAGTTTTTGAGTTTATCGCGAATATACAAACAAGCAGACAGACGCGGCGGGTGATTTGTTTTATAAGGTGTAGCGTTCAACATTGTATCAAATAGCGATAAAAGGTTTTTTCACCGACTGTTCTATATTCTCTACAGCTATCCAATCAAGGGCGTGTGCACAAATCAGGCCAGGTTTTTTCGGCTACTTTTTGATGTCGTACACATGCCGTAGATATTTTTTCTTAGTTTCGTTCACTGTTAAAAATACACGCGAGGTCTCTTTATAAAGTGTCGATTGCCACAGATTCCCCGTCCGACGGCCGAGCGGCGCCTGCCCCGCGTCGCCCGCGCAGACCCGTGCGTCGCGACAAGGCACAAACTTGAATAGTCTCGATTTCTCAAAAACTATTTATACAATTGGGAAATTGGCAGATGTAACTGAAGTGTATGTATATCATTATTAGTATTTGGTTAAAGTTTCATGTGTAAACGCTGCGTTAAAGGAGTTTATACGAATTTTAACACGAGAAAACGGTTTACAGAATAATTACTTGTGATACGGTATATTTTGAAATATTAGTAGACCTAATTAAAGAACAATTACCAAGCTAAAATATTGTGTACAGTAATTTTGTTTATACAACTTTCAAGCATTCTATAACGACGTAAAAACAGCGAATTTGTCCTGGTAGCCCCTTAAAGAATTGTCAATTTTTTACCTATAAACATCCTTAATATCATCATGCGCCGGCGCACTATATCTAGGGGGTAGGAGGCGGTCTGGCCGAGTGTTCCTCACCTGTACACATCTCGTATAGCGCTAGGTATGTTTCTGTAGGGGTAGGAGCCGTCCGGCCTCCTGGGCGCGGTCTGCATGCGCCGGCGCACTATATCTAGGGGGTAGGAGGCGGTCTGGCCGAGTGTTCCTCACCTGTACACATCTCGTATAGCGCTAGGTATGTTTCTGTAGGGGTAGGAGCCGTCCGGCCTCCTGGGCGCGGTCTGCATGCGCCGGCGCACTATATCTAGGGGGTAGGAGGCGGTCTGGCCGAGTGTTCCTCACCTGTACACATCTCGTATAGCGCTAGGTATGTTTCTGTAGGGGTAGGAGCCGTCCGGCCTCCTGGGCGCGGTCTGCATGCGCCGGCGCACTATATCTAGGGGGTAGGAGGCGGTCTGGCCGAGTGTTCCTCACCTGTACACATCTCGTATAGCGCTAGGTATGTTTCTGTAGGGGTAGGAGCCGTCCGGCCTCCTGGGCGCGGTCTGCATGCGCCGGCGCACTATATCTAGGGGGTAGGAGGCGGTCTGGCCGAGTGTTCCTCACCTGTACACATCTCGTATAGCGCTAGGTATGTTTCTGTAGGGGTAGGAGCCGTCCGGCCTCCTGGGCGCGGTCTGCATGCGCCGGCGCACTATATCTAGGGGGTAGGAGGCGGTCTGGCCGAGTGTTCCTCACCTGTACACATCTCGTATAGCGCTAGGTATGTTTCTGTAGGGGTAGGAGCCGTCCGGCCTCCTGGGCGCGGTCTGCATGCGCCGGCGCACTATATCTAGGGGGTAGGAGGCGGTCTGGCCGAGTGTTCCTCACCTGTACACATCTCGTATAGCGCTAGGTATGTTTCTGTAGGGGTAGGAGCCGTCCGGCCTCCTGGGCGCGGTCTGCATGCGCCGGCGCACTATATCTAGGGGGTAGGAGGCGGTCTGGCCGAGTGTTCCTCACCTGTACACATCTCGTATAGCGCTAGGTATGTTTCTGTAGGGGTAGGAGCCGTCCGGCCTCCTGGGCGCGGTCTGCATGCGCCGGCGCACTATATCTAGGGGGTAGGAGGCGGTCTGGCCGAGTGTTCCTCACCTGTACACATCTCGTATAGCGCTAGGTATGTTTCTGTAGGGGTAGGAGCCGTCCGGCCTCCTGGGCGCGGTCTGCATGCGCCGGCGCACTATATCTAGGGGGTAGGAGGCGATCTGGCCGAGTGTTCCTCACCTGTACACATCTCGTATAGCGCTAGGTATGTTTCTGTAGGGGTAGGAGCCGTCCGGCCTCCTGGGCGCGGTCTGCATGCGCCGGCGCACTATATCTAGGGGGTAGGAGGCGGTCTGGCCGAGTGTTCCTCACCTGTACACATCTCGTATAGCGCTAGGTATGTTTCTGTAGGGGTAGGAGCCGTCCGGCCTCCTGGGCGCGGTCTGCATGCGCCGGCGCACTATATCTAGGGGGTAGGAGGCGGTCTGGCCGAGTGTTCCTCACCTGTACACATCTCGTATAGCGCTAGGTATGTTTCTGTAGGGGTAGGAGCCGTCCGGCCTCCTGGGCGCGGTCTGCATGCGCCGGCGCACTATATCTAGGGGGTAGGAGGCGATCTGGCCGAGTGTTCCTCACCTGTACACATCTCGTATAGCGCTAGGTATGTTTCTGTAGGGGTAGGAGCCGTCCGGCCTCCTGGGCGCGGTCTGCATGCGCCGGCGCACTATATCTAGGGGGTAGGAGGCGGTCTGGCCGAGTGTTCCTCACCTGTACACATCTCGTATAGCGCTAGGTATGTTTCTGTAGGGGTAGGAGCCGTCCGGCCTCCTGGGCGCGGTCTGCATGCGCCGGCGCACTATATCTAGGGGGTAGGAGGCGATCTGGCCGAGTGTTCCTCACCTGTACACATCTCGTATAGCGCTAGGTATGTTTCTGTAGGGGTAGGAGCCGTCCGGCCTCCTGGGCGCGGTCTGCATGCGCCGGCGCACTATATCTAGGGGGTAGGAGGCGGTCTGGCCGAGTGTTCCTCACCTGTACACATCTCGTATAGCGCTAGGTATGTTTCTGTAGGGGTAGGAGCCGTCCGGCCTCCTGGGCGCGGTCTGCATGCGCCGGCGCACTATATCTAGGGGGTAGGAGGCGGTCTGGCCGAGTGTTCCTCACCTGTACACATCTCGTATAGCGCTAGGTATGTTTCTGTAGGGGTAGGAGCCGTCCGGCCTCCTGGGCGCGGTCTGCATGCGCCGGCGCACTATATCTAGGGGGTAGGAGGCGGTCTGGCCGAGTGTTCCTCACCTGTACACATCTCGTATAGCGCTAGGTATGTTTCTGTAGGGGTAGGAGCCGTCCGGCCTCCTGGGCGCGGTCTGCATGCGCCGGCGCACTATATCTAGGGGGTAGGAGGCGGTCTGGCCGAGTGTTCCTCACCTGTACACATCTCGTATAGCGCTAGGTATGTTTCTGTAGGGGTAGGAGCCGTCCGGCCTCCTGGGCGCGGTCTGCATGCGCCGGCGCACTATATCTAGGGGGTAGGAGGCGGTCTGGCCGAGTGTTCCTCACCTGTACACATCTCGTATAGCGCTAGGTATGTTTCTGTAGGGGTAGGAGCCGTCCGGCCTCCTGGGCGCGGTCTGCATGCGCCGGCGCACTATATCTAGGGGGTAGGAGGCGGTCTGGCCGAGTGTTCCTCACCTGTACACATCTCGTATAGCGCTAGGTATGTTTCTGTAGGGGTAGGAGCCGTCCGGCCTCCTGGGCGCGGTCTGCATGCGCCGGCGCACTATATCTAGGGGGTAGGAGGCGGTCTGGCCGAGTGTTCCTCACCTGTACACATCTCGTATAGCGCTAGGTATGTTTCTGTAGGGGTAGGAGCCGTCCGGCCTCCTGGGCGCGGTCTGCATGCGCCGGCGCACTATATCTAGGGGGTAGGAGGCGGTCTGGCCGAGTGTTCCTCACCTGTACACATCTCGTATAGCGCTAGGTATGTTTCTGTAGGGGTAGGAGCCGTCCGGCCTCCTGGGCGCGGTCTGCATGCGCCGGCGCACTATATCTAGGGGGTAGGAGGCGGTCTGGCCGAGTGTTCCTCACCTGTACACATCTCGTATAGCGCTAGGTATGTTTCTGTAGGGGTAGGAGCCGTCCGGCCTCCTGGGCGCGGTCTGCATGCGCCGGCGCACTATATCTAGGGGGTAGGAGGCGGTCTGGCCGAGTGTTCCTCACCTGTACACATCTCGTATAGCGCTAGGTATGTTTCTGTAGGGGTAGGAGCCGTCCGGCCTCCTGGGCGCGGTCTGCATGCGCCGGCGCACTATATCTAGGGGGTAGGAGGCGGTCTGGCCGAGTGTTCCTCACCTGTACACATCTCGTATAGCGCTAGGTATGTTTCTGTAGGGGTAGGAGCCGTCCGGCCTCCTGGGCGCGGTCTGCATGCGCCGGCGCACTATATCTAGGGGGTAGGAGGCGGTCTGGCCGAGCGCGCCGGCCGCGCCGCCGAACGCCACGTTGAGCACGCTGCTCTGCTGCTTGCCTGAGTATTCTGGGAAGACAGACAGACTCAACGATTATTAATAATGTAGTGTTTTTTGAGTTGATAGATTATTCCCAGGGCTTATTATAACACATATAAGGCACATAAGGCCTTGCACCATTTTTACATGTCTCTGTTTGGTCCGATGGTTGACTGGTAGAGAATGCCATTAGGCATTAAGTCCGCCATTTGCTTTTTTCTGTTATTTTGTGCAATAAAGTTGAAATAAATAAATAAAACCGAATGAGTGATACAACTCCGATTAATGATGACTGAAAGCGGTTAATTTATATAAAATATATATATTCATATTATATATGATAAATTTCAATGTATTACTCTTGTTTACTTTTTTGACATATAGATTTTATTATATAACGTTCAGGATCCATTTTTATCTTCTTTTTATGGTTGCCGATCTTATTGTAGCTTGATTAATATTAAATCTGACACATTTTCAACAATTCAATATGCTTTAAAGATAATTATAATCCCCTGAATAACTTGCTCTGAAAATTAACTTGATGTTTCTTTGATGTAGGAGGCAAACGAGCAAACGGTTCACCTGATGGTAAGCGATTACCGTCGCTCATGTACACCCGCAACTTCAGAGGAGAGGAGAGAGAGGAGTTGTGAGTGCGTGGCCGGCCTTTAAGATGGGAGTACGCTCTTTTCTATTTTGTAACCGACGATTCGAAGGTTTGACAAGCCTACTTGAAAATAATGTTTTGAAAGCTGAATCTTATACTAGTGTGAAACTAGTGAAGCAGCCTATAAAACTCACCGAAGTATCTCCTCTTGAGCGTGTCGTAGGTGAAGAATGAGACGCCCGCGTACGGCACCACGCCCAGCACGGTCGCCGGGTAGCCCCTGCAAGCCACTCATTACATCAGGCGATACTACAGTACATAAAAAAACAGTAGACTAGAAGCTATTAATATGAGAACCGGTGTCCCCAACACGCACACTACCACAAACAATGTTATCTTGAGAAATGGTTGCTAAACTATATTATTCCGTCACGACAATTCGAACTTATAGTCAAGGAAATAATGTCAAAATTACACTACGTATTGTACTTTTCAAAATAGTGTCATCTAGCGTCAAGTAGAAGTTCCGCTACTCCACAACAGATGTCGCAACCAGCTTAGCTCACGCCAGGTAAGAGGGTAGGTGGCTGATAGTGTCGTCTCGCTGTACGTACGTCCGTCTCACTCACCGGTACAGCGTCCGCAGCCCCTCCTGCGTGGCCACCGTACGGAACACGGCGGCGAGGGTGGGGTAGGTGGCCGCGCTGGTGACCGCCATGCGAGCTCGCGCCAGGTCGAGAGGGTAGGTGGCCGACTGTGACGTCACGCCGGCTAGCGAGCCCGCTACTAGGTGGCGGACTTTGTGTTGCCTGCGAATAACACAACAGCTTGTTTGTGATGGGTAGGGGTGAATAAATACTGAGTATTTACTAAGAGCACCCGATAAATACCCAAAATAAACCATTCAATTTATATTACCTATTTGAAGTCACCCTGTAGAAATAGAATAAATATAGAAACAATGGCAGGCGCTTGTTATAAACTCACTTGGCCATGGCAGGCGTGTCGACCCCGAGCGCCCGCTTCCACTGCTCGTGCGCGGTGAACTGTATGGCGGCGTAGGGCACGATGCGCGCCATGGTGGCGCTGTTGCCGCGCCACAGCGCCGGCAGCCCGTCGGCGCGCGCGCTCCGCTTCAGGAACTCGAACGCTGCGCGGACGGAGTACGGGGTTTCACTGGAACAGAACGATACTATTCACTAAAGAGGAATTATCTAAAAGATACGAAGATGCGAACTGAACTGGGACCATTTCAGTGACAAGTCACACTGCAAACAATCCTGGCTGTGACGTCACACGATACTACGGGTAGTCAGCAACCAGCGTCAATAGTAGCGGATGACCGGATGACACAACTCTCCAAAAGTATCTGCTATCCTATTATTTTTTGATATATCTCTACAGATCGCATTCTAAAGAATCTGTTAGACTCATATCTTTTTGTTAAGCTATTTGGAAATGACGTAGGATACTTTTGACGCGTATTCTGACTCGTAATGTCATATTAATAAAGGTTAGATTTGCCAAATCTGGGCGTCATCGTGGCTGACACGAACTATAACTCCATTCGGGGATGTTAAGTGCATGGCCATGCTGTATAATAGAATATTTATTTTATGACACCAATCACGAAGCTTTGGAAGTGTATCTTGGCGCGGTTGAGGAGGGCGACGGTAGTCTTGGCGTGGGTTCCGGCGCAGGCGCCGGCGCCCAGTGACGTCAGAAGTACTCATGAGCTCTGGAAGTGTATCCCGGCACGCACAAGGGAGGCGATGGTGGTCTTGACGAGGGTCCCGGCGCAGGCGCTGATGGCCAGTGACGTCACACGGTACTCACGAGCTCCAGAAGTGTATCCTGGTACGGAAAAGGGAGGCGATGGTAGTCTTGACGAGGGCCCCGGCGCAGGCGCTCATGGCCAGTGACGTCACACGGTACTCACGAGCTCTGGAAGTGTATCCTGGCACAGACAAGGGAGGCGATGGTGGTCTTGACGAGGGTCCCGGCGCAGGTGCTGATGGCCAGTGACGTCACACGGTACTCACGAGCTCCGGAAGTGTATCTTGGCACGGACAATGGAGGCGATGGTGGTCTTGACGAGGGCCCCGGCGCAGGCGCTCATGGCCAGTGACGTTACACGGTACTCACGAGCTCTGGAAGTGTATCTTGGTGCGATCAAGGGGAGCGATCGTGGTCTTGGCGAGGGCCCCGGCGCAGGCGCCGGCAGCCAGTGACGTCACTACGGCGGCCGTGCGCGACAACTCGCGGTTGTTCCCCTTCGCTTCTGAAAAATGGGCGTTTAGTTCACAAATAAAATTCTAGATATTTAATTACATAATTTATTTTTCTCCCTGAGTTATATTTCCTATTTTAACCCCCGACACAAAAAAGAGGGATGTTATGAGTTTAACGCCAATTTCTGTCTGTGGCATCGTAGCTCTCAAACGGATGGACCGATTTCGATGCGGTTTTTTACGTGAAAGCGAGTTTTTTTTCCTTGCGGTGGTTTTTACTTCTTGGCTATGTTTCATAAAAATCAATCTAGCAGTTTGAAGAGTACATATGAACACTTTTCTAAAATGATGTAAGGGATTTTTGGCATAGAAATTGTTTTTTTTTTTTCTTTAAAAAGCTTGAAATAACCATTAAATTAAACTTTTTAAGCTAATAATAAAATACCGGACAAGTGCGAGTCGGACTCACCCACCGAGGGTTACGTACTTTTTAGTATTTCTAGTTTCAACGGCAACAGAAATACATCATCTGTGAAAATTTCAACTGTCTAGCACGGTTCATGATATACAGCCTGGTGACAGACGGACAGACAGACGGACAGTGGAGTCTTAGCAATAGGGTCCCGTTTTACCCTTTCGGTACGAAATCCTAAAAAAACAACCCTTTAAAGTAAATACAAATAAAAATTATTTATTTGCCAGAATACAGGGAATGTAGATGGTGACATATAACTTAGAACGCTGTACTCAATATGCAATACGCTGTAATAAATAAATCAAATTACGTTTGTTGCGATTTATTTTGCATGTGCGCATAAAAGAGGCGTGTCTCGCAAAGATAACATTGTTGTGATGTCCACTACCCGTCATATTACCTCACTTAAGAATGCATTGTGCAACAGATACCGCACTGTCCATAATGACGTGTTTATGTGGACTTTGCCCTCTCGATTACCAACACTTTTGACTTTATCGTCATAGAATAATAACACACACGATAGTACTGATTAGATTGTTAACCAAGGGGTGAAAGGCACCCATTTCTGTCGAGGTAGTTTGCGTTTGCTCACTGCGTTCGAGCGCTAACTACCTCGATAGAAATAAAATACATGTGTATTTAAAAAAACACAGCTAAGAATAAACTTCAGTAGTATTTCTTGACTTTCAGTTAACAATTTAGTTAAACATCTTGTTATTTTTGGAATGGGGAGTTAAAAGAGAAAAGTTATTAATTTTAGTTATTAACCTTTTGAACGCCACGCTTATCGTACGCGGCGCGTAATCGTGAACCTTGTCAGTACGCATGAAGGTTGATATTGGGCTGTAGCCGCGCGCGTCATATGACGTCTTTGGCGGTCAAAAGGTTAAAATAGAAAAAAACGTAGTGAGAAAGTACAGTGCTCTAGAGCATAAACGTATCATTTCCTGCACACTTTTTAGAACAAAAACGACTCACTTTCAGAGCATGAGACATGAATAATATATTACACATTAGCTTTTGCCCTTCTTCGCTTGCGTAGAATGATTTCCACGGATTTCCGTAATAAAACTATTTTTATACGACGTCGGTGGCAAACAAGCATACGGCCCGCCAGATGGTAAGCAGTCTCCGTAGCTTATGTACGCCTGCAACTCCAGATGTGTTACATACGCGTTGCCGACCCTAACATGCCGCAAATCCGCACCCTCGTTGAGCTCTGGCAACTCTAGTGTTATTTGGCTGCGGGTTCCTGTAAGGTGGAGGTACTTCCCCAGTTGGGCTCTGCTCTAGATCTGGAATGACATCCGCTGTGCTGTGCCCTACCACACAGCGGTCATCTCGCCCACATCTCTCATTCACAGTGCCCATACCTCTCTTAACAGTAACTATCCTAGTTATCTCTTACCACGGGAATCAACCTACTTTTTTAGTGGCGGTTTAAGCGACAAGAAGAGGGAACAGACAGAGAACCTTTTCGAAGGAAAATGAGCGAAGGTCTACGTTTAACCTTGGGCATAAATGGTTTTGTGAGTGTGTGTGTATTCCCCATATTATGCATTTTATATTCCCCTGTAAAAGTCGTATTTCTAAACAGATCCTCGTGAAATTTGATGAGCATTACCTACATAATATAGTATTTTTTATAGTATTAGTTTTTCGAAATATTTCAAAATTGCAGAGCCATGGGGGTTCGGAAGCAAAAGCCACTAGTTAAAACATGACGCGGACATATAGCACTGAACTCACTGGACTCCCAGAACAGACGCCGCCAGCAGCGCGCCGAGCCCGTGGGCGCACTTTTTGCTCGCTCCGACAGCGACATAGCACTTTATTTTTCACCGCCGCTCGGAAAGGCTTCTTTCCTCTCTTCGGTAAGATGGACTTTTATGCATTGACTTTTAATGATAAGTCACTTCATGTTAATTAATTCAATGAAGCGCCCACGATCTTCAGGATTGAGGGGCAGACTGATTAGATAGGATGTTTACAAATGGTCAATTACGCATGTGTTGTTGTATGCAAGGCACATAATTTCCTACTTCCTTCTTACATTATAAATGCAAGATATATAAGAACTAGTTTCTGCCCGCAACTTCGTCTGCGTGGCAACTTCCATACAAAGTTTCATCTAAATCCGTTCAGCGGTTTAATTCAATTCAAAGAAGAAGAAGTTAAACCTATACTAAATTAAGGAAAACCTGGGAAGGGAGCTCATTCCACAGCCGGAGCGTCCGTGGGAGGAAATTCCTCTTGAACCGCACAGTACACCATTTAGGTTCTAGGGTGTGAGGATGAACACCCTGCCGACGGCGAGCGGTGCGGTGATAGAAAGTAGCCTTGGGCATCATGTCAAACAATTCCTCAGAGCACAGCCCAACAGCCCATTGTACAAGCGTTAGAACACTCACAATGAGGCAGTCTCTCCTGAGACTTAAAGGTTCAATATCGCTTGTGAGTTTGGAATCGTCAACGATTCGTACAGCGCGCCTTTGGACTGAGTCGAAGGGTCCAAGCTGGCATCCAGGTGCTCCTGCCCAAAAGTGACAGCAATACTCCATATGGGGTCTGCCTTGCGATTTATATAGCCGCAATCTTAGTATGGGGTTCTTCGAAAAAGAAGTATACAGGTTTTTAAAGGGTCAGCAACTCGCATGTTACACCCCTGGAGTTGCAGGCGTCCATAGGCTGCGGTGATTGCTTACCATCAGGCGGGCCGTATGCTTGTTTGCCACCATCGTGGTATAGGAGCCAGGATTTGAACCCGCTATTGAAAGTCGGACGTTATATCTACTCGGCCACCATAACTTAAATATAAGGGTATTATAAACTTGTAACAAGTGTATCCGTTTGTTTGTTTATAGCCTCGTAGCTCCCTGACGGATGAGCCTAATTTAGTGCGATTATTTTTAATGAAATGTATTGTGTGTCGCGATAGTATTCCTAACTAGATTGATGGAGAAGTGACCGGGATTGTTAATTTTTTTTTTTTCATTTTTATGCTCTGAAGTGAAGTGGGTCGTTGTTGTTTTGAAAAGTACGTTTCTGCGCTAGAGCATTTTACTTTCCCAGTATATTAGGATAAGGAATTAAAATTTGACATGAAATGGATTTGTTGTACAATGTCCATTCTAATTTTTAACTCCCCATTTTAAAAATCACGATACTTGTACCTAAATTTTTAATTGAAAGTACTTACGTTGAAGAAATACTATAAAAGTTTATACTAAGTCACGTTTTATTACTTAAATACACATGTATTTTACTTTACTCATATTCGAAATAAAAGCAGAGTATTCAACTCGTGTGAAAGGCCCCATTTCTTCCCTCAGCTAACAATCTAGTATAGGGAGCGTGCATGAACTGTAGGAGGCAGCACAGGAGCCGTCAGATTTTTGGCGCGAGGCGTAAATGTGATGTTTATTGTTCCGATGTAGCTCACAAGATGGCAGAACCTACTATGCACAAGAAAACACGTGACGTGTAAATATACATGTGTATGGTTCCGATTCAGCCCACAAGATGGCAGACCCTCCAACGCGCACGGTCCCTATACCTTAACTTATGGACGGGGAGAAGCGAAAGTCTCCGTTTTAGCCTGAGCAAAAATACTTCGATATAACCGACTGTTCTCCTCTAAAGGCCACAATTCTCATCACTTTTCACGTGAAATTTGGTGAGTTGGTTCGATAATGATATGGAGTTATATAGAACCTTTTGTCTATTCGGTTTTTGGAAATTTTTCAAATGGGGGTTTAAGAGGTCTACAGCTAACAGTCACAAGTTGTCCGCGAACGAAGCCACGTGTAGAAGCTAGCAGGCTAGATATAAAGCTAGACTTTATCTAAAAACGCTAAAGTCGACAATCGGTCAGCAACGCTCGTGTGAGCGCGGGGCCGACGTTGAAATAAGCCCACTCGACCGTATCTACTGTTATCGTAATTGGAAATAATTCAAGTGGAATCTCTTTATCAGTATTTATAGTATAATCTACGTTCAATGATACTATTGACGACCGGTCTGGCCTTGTGGGTAGTGACCATGCCAATGAATGATTGCGTTAGACCCAGCCAATCGTGCGGCTCGAATTCGTGAGTGACACCACTGAACTAGCAGACTAGCACCATTATTAGTGCCCGTAAGGCCCGTCCTTCGATATATATATGAATGAAAAAAGGCAATCATTTAATCATACGGGCTTGGATGGTTTATTTATAATAAAAGTACCTGGGCGACCGAGCTTTGCTCGGTTATAACTATTTATTGTAATATGGTGGTGTATAGGTGATAATCTACATAAACTTAAAAAGTAAAATGTGAACTGATAATTATTATTATTTACAATCGATTTTAACCTTACAGCACTTGTCACAGAGTAACGCCATCTATTGTCAATTTCTCTTATTACATAGCTCATTTTTTTACTAAATGAAACTTGTCTAAAACAATAAAAATTAAAAAAATATATATAAACTTGAACATATAAAAAAAAAAACAAAAGTTAGTCACCGGGCGAGATTCGAACCCGTAACACTCGTTTATTTTAGCCAGACAGACGGTGGCCGCCAACACGAAATTAGCGACCATATTCTGCGTCGAAAGAAAAACGCATGAAAGCTCGAATACACGCGTTTTCCCAAACATAAGACTAATCTAGATAGATTGTATACCCCCAAAAACCCCCATATACCAAATTTCAGCGAAATCGTTAGAGCCGTTTCCGAGATCACAGAAATATATATATATATATACAAGAATTGCTCGTTTAAAGGTATAAGATATACCGCTTGAACTTAGATGCAGGAGTGTGTGTTTGTACAGACAGGAAGGCTCTAAATATATACATAATGACAATTTGATTGGCCCATTACTATACAATCTACCAAAAGGAAACGACACCACAGGCCAAAAATTCATTAACTGTTTTACATTAAAATAAATATCTGGAGGGAAGTTAAAAGATTATATTTTTAGGAATCAGTAGGTTCGATTCAAGTTTTAATCATATTTTTTATTTCGACTTTTATTTGTATTAATCGTTTTTGAATGTGCCTTTGGTATTAATTTTAACACAAGGTGCTGCCCCACCCGTCACAATGGAATGACCTCAAAGTCTATACAAAACTACTAAACAGATCAGTTAGACACAATGGAGCAATTAAACTACCATTTGTAGAGCTAAAAACAAGTAATATAACTGACCATGGCGCGGCTCGGACGCCAGCAGCGGCGCCGCCGTCATCGCTCACATGTCACACTCCACCGACAGCTCTGGAACAAACATGGAAAATATTTTGATATGATAGTGTTTCGCTCGTATTTCATGCTCCACCGACAACTCTGGAACAAACATACACTTACAATGGGAAATATTAAATGTGATAGTGCTTCTCTAGCTCTCCGATAAGAAATTATAGAGTTTGGATCTTCTTTCGTGGGCCTGAGTGGCAGGCTGACAAACCAGATCCTTAGTGGTTTACGGACCCCTGATCCATTCAATTTTAGCATCCCACGGTCTTAATACTCTTATAGTCCGTTTTTTTTTAGCATTAGAAAGATGTTAAGCAATTTTGATGTCTTTTTACGGAAAACACATTTGAAAAACCAGTCATGTCAAATATGCAACAATTATAAATCATATACGATCATTTACATTATTTTGCTTTCATAAGTAGGAGTAATATATAATAATTATTGATTTTTAAAAAGTTTTCCAATGAAAAGACATGTCAAGAATGTTTACTTTTTTTCTAATGCTAAATAATAAACTATATACTAGTACAAAGTACCTCTAATTAAATTTAAATAATGATTAAATGGCAGGCAGGCGTAGTGGGAATTAGTCGGTAGGTAACCCATAATGCATGTGCAATTGTATGTATATGTATCTATCCTTGTTTGTCCATATATATGTATATATTAGTGTACTCATAGTCATAAGGTATTATGAAACATACTATAGTATTTATTTAGAAATTTTATTTCACTCAAGTTATGGTTTTTTTTTTCTTTATTTCTCACTGCACCCACCTTGAAGTTTTTCTGTTTTGCCTTATGGTTGACTGGTAGAGAATGCTTATTGGCATTAAGTCCGCCTGTTGTACTCTTTTTTATTTGCAATAAAGTTTAAATAATAACAATAATAATAACTTTTATTTTCTTTCATTCGAGTTTCAAATAAACAAATTAAATTATATTTTCTAATACAAATATGACTGCCAACAATTTTCTAGTGATGGGTACAAGTTAGATAAGTTTTTAAGTCAGGTTCAATTAATTGAGAAGACTTGGGGACACTCTAGCCGGCCAATGCTTTCCTGATAGTCAAAAAATAAGAACTAAAACACAAAAAAGACACTATATCATCATATATCGGCGTCCTTACTAAGAAAGCCTCATTAAAAAAAAAATTGTACCACAAAAAAAGATTTTGTTTATCACAATTGGCTCCATAGTTTTAATGTTATCTATTATGTTTATGTGGCTTTCCATTAGAGAAGGGTTCTTATGCTGCATGTGACCTTTTAACAGATATTCTGTTGAAATTTCAGATGGAAAGGACCTTCTTGCACTTGAAGCATGAGGACCCTTCTGTGATGGAAAGCCACATATACTAATTTGTATGTGTATAGTATATTAGTAAATACCTATAAGATACTTATAACTATACTTCCTTATTATTAGATTGGAATCATTAAAAAACAAATAAAGCAGAATTTCTAGTGAGGCCTCAAAATGTACAATTACGTTTAATTTTTTTTCATGGTGCTTTTCTTTAAGAACACCTAAACATTTAAATTCTACAATTAATGTACATATGCTCAAACACATTTTACATATGCAAATAATGATATGATAACTGATTACTTAAGCTGCTATCTTCTCAGCTCGCAACGTTTACTAGTGCATCCTAGCAACCTTATCTAATCTCTACCTAAAGATACTGACCAAAGAACTACTGTGAAACTACAAAAAAACTAGTTTTCGAATTGAACTTTCATTGAAATTCCAATGATATTACACACATCGTAGGGTTAATGCCCGCTCAAGAATTAATTAACTGTAGCATAGTCAATACACGCTTAGAAAATCATATGTGACTTAAAAAACGTAATCACACGTAAAAAGTTCAAAGTCTAAATGTCGACCTTGATCTAATAGAATCGAGGCTATAATGACTACTCAAAACTCAAGCGCTATATTTAGAACATATACGATTAGGTTATGATTAAATAAAGCATTTATACTCACGCAAAACTCCAGTTTTAACTTCCGTAGAATAAAAATAGACAACACAAACTTTACACTAAGGAAAATCACTGAACATTACACTTTTAACTATTTGAGGCGTGACAATAATATAAATCGTGGCCGTCTAGATTTTTATAATCGATCGTTTTGTTTATTCAAGTTTTCTACTGTGAGAAAAGTAAGATAAAATCGTCACGTAATTTCGAGTTCGCGCTGTCAATCGCGAGGAAGCACTGACTATCACGTCACTGTCACAGCTGTCATTGTCAGTTGGAAATAATGTTGCCAGTAGTGATTTTAATTCCTACTAAGTACTTCAAATCGTACCTACCTCACGGTATAAAAAAAAAAAAACACAAATTATTATACTCTGGCACACCCTTTGTCAGTTGTAAAAGGCGGCAAATTATAAAAAATGTTGGCCTAAAGAGTTGACTTCCCATAAAAAAAAAAACAAAGTGGGTATATCTGAGTACTCTGGCACAGCGACCTCGTCAGTAAAAAAAGGCGGAAAAATTACTGACTTCCCATTTGCTTCCCATATAAAATTGGATTTCGCTCCTTTTTCTACTGGCGAGTTGATTGTGTTTCAGTATACCTAAGAAAAACTCTGTAAAATAAAAGAGGTAATATGTTTTTAGGGTTCCGTACCAAAAGGGTAAAACGGGACCCTATTACTAAGACTCCGCTGTCCGTCCGTTCGTCCGTCCGTCCGTCACCAGGCTATATCTCATGAACCGTGATAGACAGTTGAAATTTTCACAGATGATGTGTTTATGTTGCCGCTGTAACAACAAATACTAAAAAGTACGGAACCCTCGGTGGGCGAGTCCGACTCGCGCTTGTCTGGTTTTTTAAAGGTTCCGTAGCCTAAACAATAAAAAAAAAACAATCCTTTTAGTCATGTGCGTATGTCATCGTCGTTTTACTCGGAATCGACTTTGAATACAGTTTTCTAGTTGAACTCTGTCCGTATTTGATTTGAGCCACTGAGGTGACCGTATACCTAGTTTTACTTATGAAGCACGTTTCTGACGCACAACAACATTCAACACTTTGCATTCTCTGACGATGGTAATGGTACTAAAACACTTTTCAAAAATAATGCTGTGCTCTAAATGCTCTGGCGACCCAAGTATTAACGCGTCATAAAAATAATTTGTTTAAATTTGAACTTTAATAGATGTCACTAGAGTAACTAACTAACTGCCCTATATTGCATATATGCCATATACTGGCATCGAATATATTACAAGAAATTGTATAAATCAAGTAGGGCATCTTTCCAGCTGTTCCTAATGCTCTTTCCTGATTAGTCGATTTATCGCAGTGTGCGATTGTGGTGTGCGTATGCAATCATGTGTATAGATAGAACTACTACATTGCTAAAAGGTTGCACTCGTGTGCTGTAAGCGATTAGGAAGAAGAGTGGGGCGTCTTCGTGAGTGAAACGAACTATACAAAGCTATACTTAAACTCGAAAACCGAAGTTCGCAAATTGCTGGCATCTTTCTCTTTCGCTCCAGTAAAAGCATAGACTAAAGAGTGACAGAGAAACATGCCTGCGATTTGCGAACTTCGGAGTTCAGATCCTAACGGAAAGTCCCTCTAGATCAGAGAATAATACTACATAGGGCCCTCTCTTAAACAGAAGAGTTTAAGTCTAGAGAGCGTCCTGCCATCTTAAAAGCCGCGGCAACCCCCGCGCCTGTGTTCCCGCCCCACGTGACCGCCGCCATACATGTCACGGGAGTGGGAATTTTTTTATATGAATACACGTGTTCCCATCTGTGCCCGGTGGGAACAAATGGGAATACACCCGGCAACGTACTTACAAGGTCTCTGTTGTTGCGGGTGTCCATGAGCGACAGTAATGGCTGACCATCAGGCATAGACAAATAAGTAAGCATAGAGTGCTAACTACATACATCAGTTTTCTTACCAAAACGCGGGTTATTTCGCAGTCGACATCTAGCGTCAAGGAGCGGATTTATCAGTACTGCTACTTGACAATAGATGTCGCGACAAACGAAAAGTCTGCTCAACAATTTTAAGCTAATATAACTGGATTAACTCTATTTTCAACTAGTTTGTGATTTTAGTCTTGCTCCTACATCATAAAAAAAGTTGAAACGCGAAGGGATTGCAAACCGGATCCGAAATGTATGAAATTATTCGGATCTGAATCCGGACCCGCGGATCTTTCCATACATTTCATATTCGTCGTGCAAACCCTAAACGCGGCCAAGGGTGGGTTCGTATGAGGTCAAATTGTACAGTCACGTCTGAAAATATCGATACAAAAAAGTGCCAAAAATATGTATACAGTACCAATATATGGGCAATAAAGTCGTGTATACATATTTTGGTCACTTTTTTCGTATCAATATTTTCAGACGTGACTGTACCGCACCATCTCTTACAGAAATCGTACGATATTGTTTTGGCATTAATGGATGTTTAGAATAAAATAACATGATAAAAAAAAATTGAATATATTTAAATAAAAATAAATTTGAAAGATGTTTTTATACAAAAACACATTCTTCCCAACTTCACATTTGAAGGCACAAAACTTAATCTAATGAGTTGAAAGGTATTTTTAATATATTGTATTTTTGTGTTATTTTAAATGCATGTTGTTAAATGGAACAGACTTGCGCATATCAAGGGTCATTCAAACCAAAGAGAATTTGAAATAGAGGTGGATTGTCAAAGTAAACTTTGTGACCACGGTAAATTTACTGCCATCTTTTGAAACATGATTGAAACTTTTAGTACGCCATTTGCCTTTAATCCGTATTTTTTCACTGATATGTGTGAAATTTGTTAAATATCAAAAAGTGGCGCCATCTAATAGATCAAAGGCCAAAGGTATAGCAGCAACGTTTCGAGTGATGGCGCCACAACCTTTAGCCGATGCCCGGTAAGATGGCGCCACTTTTTGATATTTAACAAATTTAACACATATCAGTGAAATAATAAGGATCAAAGTCAAATGGCGTTCTAAAAGTTTTAATCATGTGTCAAAAGATGGCAGTAAATTTACTGTGGCCACAAAGTTTACTTTGACAATCCACCGCTATTTCAAATTCACTTTGATTTGTAGCTGTGATTGCAGACAGAACTGTCTGTCCGTACATTGTGCACTGGTGTGTGCACAAACCCAGTGACGTAGAACAATCGTGATTTTAGTTAAAATATGTATTGTTACTAACATCGTTTTTTAAATTTTATTGTACATAACTAACACTTTATGAGCCACTAGCTTGAAATAAACGTTAATTTAATTTTAAACTTTTACCCCCCTTATTCATAAACGTCTACTAAAAGTTGACAAGCCGCTAATAATCGTTTGTCCCTTTCCGATGTATAGGTATGATGGAAAGGGACGAAACGATGAATATAATTGCCATACAATTTATTTTTCAATAAAATTTAAGGAATCAAATCACCACCATTTTCTTTTTTTCTTTTCGTTGTCAAAAGTTAACATTTGATAATTCTACCACGGTAGCATTACAGCGCCACCTACTGCAGCTGTCAAACCTTTGCCCATTTTATACAATATGAATGTATGGTTGTGAGGTGTCATCACATACAAAATTGCCAAAGCCTTTTAACCGGGTCACATATAATTTAAAACTATATCCATTGTAGTGTAGAGCATCAGTCGCTGAGGCCGTCATCGGAGTCCGAGTCTTGTCGCCCGCGGACGGTCTTCTTGCTCTGCAGGTGAAGCTTTCGCTGCGCTCGGGCTTCCTCCGGGGGCACGGTCAGGTCACCGGAGTACTCAATCAGGGCTGATCTGCAATGCACACAATTTTGTGATTAAAATATTGCCAATATAAGGGTTATGACTATAAAATAATGTCCTTGACTACATATTTGCCTATTTTAATTTAAATTAGAACAAATTTAGTTAAGTTACTGCATCAAAAAAAACATAGGTAAGGTATATAATGGAATAATGGGTTATATCATCCCATAGAAAATTTGAATTTCGCGCTTTTTTCTATTGACAAAGTTTGTGACAGACTATATAATACCAAACGACACACATTATCTGTGGTTGTGACGCAAAATGAACGCAAAGGCACGTCACGTTTTATTTTACATTTTAGTTAATTATATGATAATTCGTCCAAAACCTTTTTTTTTTTTAAACGATCAAATTTTTAGAGAAGTAACAAATGTAACATAGCCTAATGGATTTTACTAGACTTCTTTCTAAACGTTTTGAGAAAAATATATCCGAAAAATGAGAACTTGGTAAATGAATTATCTGGCATACGAATCCTGTAATGGGAAAAAAAATATCTGAAAAACTAGACTCCGTTAAAAGGAGATATTTAAAGAATGTAGACCCGTAGGTTCGATTTCCTATAAAAACAAAAACTAATTTCAAGCCCTTTTATACTGACAAAATGGTTTGCCATACTATACGTACCTCGCTATCCTCCACACTAGGGTCTCAGTAGAAGTCTCTGTTGCCGAGTTCCGTGGACCCCACGATGGTGGTCTTGTTGTCTGGAGCCCAACACAGAGAGGGAGGGACTCACCTCGCTATCCTCCACTCCAGGGTCTCGGTGGAGAAGTCGTCCCGGTTGCCGAGCTCCGTGAACCCCACGATGAAGTCCTTGGTCTTGTTGCTCTTCACCAGCGCGATGGTGGGGATCACGCGGATCTTCAGACGGCCTGGAGCGAGACAAAAGCCGAATTATCGGGGCGTGCAGCGTGGCGTCGGGCTCACACGCGACGCGGGCAGCGTGCACGTGCATTGAGGCCGCTCCTATACATTTCCATTTGTTGAACGTGCACGCCGCACGCCCCGCGCCGCTGCACGCCCAGCTCGAGCGTCCACTCAGGCCTCACACTTAGTCAAGTGTCAACAACTTAGCTAAATTTGTAAAATGGAAATATTGCTAAGAACAAGATTCTTGATTCTAAGAAAATTTCACAATTAAAAAACGAGCATTTTGCTAATTTTTCTTGACTTTCAGTCGCTTTAGCACGTAAGTTCGGAAGTGAGTTCTCGCCGGCAAAAAAAGGTGGTGATGAAAAAAAAAAAATTTTTTTTTTTACCTAGCATTGCAACATTTTTCTTAGCCAGTATTTTGAGGAGCATATCGTAGCGTACTCAGTGGCTCACCAGCAAGGAAGGGAGCCCGGCTCAGCGTCCAGCTTGACAAACCACGTCTCGACATGCTTCTTCGCCAATATCTTGAGATGCATGTGGACGATGCGACCCAGTGGACCATGGTACACATTGACTCACCAGCCAGGAAGGGAGCCCGCTCAGCGTCCAGCTTAACAAACCGCGTCTCGACATGCTTCTTCGCCAATATCTTGAGATGCATGTCGACGATGCGACAGCGCGGCGAGTCCGACTTGTAGAAGTGACACACGACGTTCTCGGACTTGTTACACACGCTGAAGAACTCTTTCTCGCCGTCCAGCTCTGTGTATTCGCCGTGGCCCTGTTCATTCAGACTATATTTAACACAACACCCAAAAAAATATTATTTTAGATGACTCGTAGAAAAGGTATTGTATACAATATTGATATAATCAAGCTTTTCAATCTCGTGCATTACTTAGGAAACTCAGCAAGCTTCGTTGTCTAAACACTCGTTGTCTAAACTTGTACTCGATTGAAAAGCTCTGTATTACGAGTATATTACGATTGTATAAAATACTATTGTAGTTTGTCTCTCTGTCTCTCGCGCTACCGCGATGTTGCCCTCTCTGCCCACACGCGTAATTCCTCGCTACTTCCCATGCCACTCGACGAGTTTGTCGCAGAGGTATAATACAATAAATGAATCATTGCTCAAGGAACGTCCTGTCTGACAGCCAATACGCGTACCGCCAGGGCCGGTCCACAACCGATCTCGTGCGGGAGGTGATCCATTGTGCACTGCGCGCACGCGAGGCAGGCCGCCAGGTAGCCATCATCTGCTGTGACCTCTCACGCGCCTTCGACACCGCCGACCACGCGCTCGTAGCAGACAAACTCGACCACTATGGTGTTCGAGGCCCAGCTCTAAAACTGTTGCTCTCGTTTATGAGCGAGAGGGCACAAGTTGTCGTTGGGGATCGCGGCAGCGTGACATCCTCGGAGCGCCACAACCTAATGGGGGTACCCCAAGGATCCTGCCTTTCAAACACCCTCTTTAGCATATTACTCAACGACTTACCGGCTGCAATTACCGGCGCTGATATCTACATGTACGCCGACGACGTCACAGCGGTAGTAAGTACGCCCATGAAGAACCAGCTCGAAACGGCCCTAAATAACGTTGTCAGGCAGCTAAACGAGTAGTTCAAGGTCAATGGCCTGGCACTTAACAAAAATAAGACCTGTTTTATGACAGTAAAACTCAACGGCCATCGCAGCGAGAGCCTGCAAGTGTGTGCGAACGATGCCCCTATACAGCACACATCCTGCACACGCTTGCTCGGGTTCCACCTCGACAGTGCGCTTACATGGGAGCGGCACATAGACGAGGTGTGTAATCGACTTGGCCGCGCCTGTTTCGCACTGCGCCGACTGGCGCGCACCGCCGGGAGGGCCGCGGTGCGAGAATGCTACTTCGCGACGGTCCACTCCGTGTTGACGTACGGTGTGGAGCTCTGGGCCCGAGCTGCGGACTGGTATCGCGTTTTCTCAATGCAAAAGCGAGCACTCCGCGGGATGGCAGGCAAACCAAACGACGCTCCAGCCCGGGAGCTATTTCTTGAGTTCCAAATTCTACCCCTACCCTGTATCCTTATACAGCAAGTAGCGGTGTTCACTTACACCAATCGAGACCATTTCAAGCGCAGGGGTACGAACTCGAGATATCCACTGCGTAGTAATAAGTACGGAGACCGGCTGGTAGCAGAACGCCACACTTTAGCGAAGTCGGCAAAGTCGGTCTATTGCCTCGGTCCTTCAGTCTACAATCGATTACCCGATTGTATTAGAAATGCAACTTCCACTGAAGGATTCAGATCTAAACTAAAAAAGTGGCTACTTGGAAAGATGTTTTATGATTATAGCGAGTTTTTTGACATTCCACTTGTGATTTAATAATTTAATGCATAACAGCTTGACATTTATATTATATTGATTATATTCTCATTGTTAATGATTCATATACTGATAATTTTAATAATTAATAAGGTAACACACCTATATGTAATACCGACCTGTAACAATTGTTACCAATAAAGTTTTCATTTTTCATTTTCAAGAGCAAAGAAAATGTTTCCTTGTTAAGGAAAACTTCTTACGATCGGAATATGAAAAAAGCACACTTGAACCGCCCCAGGTATCTGGGGCGACACGGTGAGCGGGTCTTCGCGATCTGAGAGGCATCAATTGGCGAGAAGGGTAGGACCGAGAAAAATGGCGCTGTCTTATGTCAGAGTTGTGCCACTGAACCAACAGACCGCGGTATTTCCGAACCGACACGAAACCTTCCAAGAGAAGAGCGTACTATCATCTTAAAGGCCAGCAACTCACTTACAACCCTTCTGGTGTTGCGGGTCCGTGGGCGACGGTAATCGCTGACCATCAGGTGATCCGTCTGCTCGTTTGCCTCCTATATCATACAAAAACAGAGTATGTAAAAAAAGTATTACATTGGCGAGCCACTCCTGTTTCTTCTGGGCTCTCTGCTTCATCTCGGTGAGGCGCTGCTGTCTGATGGCCTCCAGGTCACTGTTGTCCAGCGCATCTAGCCTGCACACAAACACACAATTAATGTTTCAATATCAGCAGGTTCTGCGCGCGAGATAGACTACCCTTCTTTTTCTAACTATATTTCTCTCCGGGTATGTCCGAAAGAGAGGTATGGGCACGTCATCTGTGAATGTCATCTCGCTTTGTGTGGTAGGGCACAACACAGAGGATATCATTCCAGATCTAGAGCAGAGCCCAACTGGGGAAGTACCTCCACCTTACAGAAAATCACAGCCAAATAACAGTAGGAACTCATAGTGGTGTGTTCCTGCCTGTGAGTAAGGTTGCCAGATCTCAACGAGGGTGCAGAGTGTTAGGGTGTGTAACGC
This sequence comes from Cydia pomonella, assembly GCF_033807575.1. Lineage (NCBI taxonomy): Eukaryota > Metazoa > Arthropoda > Insecta > Lepidoptera > Tortricidae > Cydia > Cydia pomonella. The sequence goes on from NC_084729.1 coordinate 10,369,948, forward strand.
GCATGTAACACCTCTGGAGCTACGCGTATATAGGCTACGGGGTCTGCTTAGCATCAGGTGGACCTTATGCTTCTTTACCACCAGCATAGTAAAAAAAGTATTAAAGTGGGATGTGTAGTTTATCTCGCGCGGGAGATACTGTCGCGCACGCTGATTCCTGTGCTAAGCCTTTTGGTAAAGATGAGTGCCAGATGCAAGTGATGAGGTGATGACCTTTAATTTTGAAACGTAAAATTATTTATAATTTTTTCTATTCCAAAAACTTTAACCCTATAGATAGAATACTATAGAGGCAGAATTTCTTATATGTATGGTGCGCTATTTGGAGTTTCCATAGGAGGAAATAAAAATATTGGGTAAAATTAAAAAGTGTTTTTTTGTACTTTTAGATTCTAAATTACAAAATAACAGTAAATACCATTGCCAAGTACATCATATGTTAGGCCAACTTATAGGAAATTTCAAGGAGTACTTTCTGTATTAATCTTGTGCCCCTCCCCTTGATTGACATCATTCTCCACATTTTACTAAGATGCTAGTATTGAGACAGTTTTGCATTTAATTGTATCTATGCATGTAATTAGTTTTCGTTGTCTAGCAACCAAAACTAATTACATCGCAAGCCAAATGGAATGATCGCAACCCAAATGCAATATAGCAATTATAAATTTTGTATGTAAATCTTCTATTCATTCTTTTTCTTAGTATTACAATTTCTAGCAACGAAAACTAATTACAGGCATAGATATATGTTACTTCAATGTTCATGCCAAATTTCATGTTATTTTGGCATGTTGTTTTAAAATGAGACTGTCACTAGGTAACTACATTTGAATGGCAGAGGCTCTGTACTGTTATTTTATTTAATGTATTCTTTATTTAACATAATTTAGTACACGGCAAATAGTAAGGCGGCTCTGTACTGGCAACTCTTAAAGAGAATAGTGATGCATATATTTTGATATTTTATACAATAGTATTTTTTTTTGTATTCACGCATATTGTTCAGTTTTGCTATCCTGTCCTAAATGTAATAGTGTTAATGTTTCTGCTGTCCTTAGCTAGATGTACAAATACGGCGGTGGCAGAATAACAGTGTCCGTTGCTGGAAGTCTTTAGGGCTGCTGTGCCCCGAGGCCTTTTGGCGCAGACATTAGCTGAGCCACTTTCCCTTTCAATTAGTTTGTAAGCATTATTGTGTACTTTTATTATGTACCTATGTTTAAACTTTTTGAATAAACGTCTTTATTATTATTATTTATTAAATTTCAGCATGCCAAATTTGTACTTCGTAATCTTTTGAACACCAAGAACACCTAAAGGGGTTGTTACGAGTCGAGTCGTGCCCACAGCACCAAGGAAAACTATAGGTGTTATGACTGATGCTGTCAAAGTAGCTGTAGCTAGCTGTAGCTCCCTTGCGCTCGGGACCTTTGAGTGATCCGTGCGTGGGAATTGAAATCTATTGTCTTAAATGTTAAGGTCACTTTTTCAATGATCAAATTTGACAGTCCGCATACGAGGGGTTAAAGCTTTCAAAGGGTTAAGGGTTTAAAGTGTCAGTTGATGTCTTTGACTGCTAAAGACATCAACAAACACAGACGCACACACTACAACCCAATATCAGCCTTCGCTTGTGCATTCCCAAATTAAAGGTTAAAAAGTTTTTTCATTGAAATAGCACACCTCTCCAGCTCGCTGTCCAGCTGTTTTTCCACGGTCTGCGCCACGTTGTATAGCACTTGCTCCATCTTTGCTGAGCTGTTAAGAAGATTATCATTATTTCACCAAAATGTTGAAAGGACACTGGTGTATCACATAAACTAAGCAACAACGGAAAAATATACTACACATTTAGAAATTTATTTAAGTGATATTTTTCGCAAAATAAAAGTGGTAAATTATACCAAAAGGGGGCCATTTCTGGGACTAGTCTGACCGGAAGTCTTTAATACTCAGTTGCGTGGGATATATACATTGAAAGTCTTAAGACATGAAAGGAGAATGTTGATAATCATCAGTTTCATATTTAATATTCGCTATCAGTAACTATTATTTATAGTCTAAGAACCTTACACTCCTTCCATAAGAAACAATGTGATTTAAGATGTATTTACCAAAAATACCCAAAAAGGAGTTCATAAGGCTGATGACCTCATGCAACGCGCATGTCGCTTTCTTACAGAATATCTCTAAAATTAACCTTTAGTTGCGGTAACTACTTACTTTAGACGGAAGAATAAGTCAAAAATTCGACGTCCGAATACTTTTTTCAATTGAATTTCACTTATTAACTGATAAAAAACGGTAACTAACGAAAACAATCACGTCACGAAACTCCGTTTCAAGGAAAGAATAAATCCTGACAGTGATATTGACGTTTAGGCATAGACACGTGCTATTTTGTTTTGTTTATTGCCAGTAGAATAAAATGGTAGATTTAGTAGTTTGTTTATTTTACGAAAATGTAAATTCTTTGATAATTGCACATAGAGTAGTAGATAGTAGAGCACGCGCGCGGGAATGAGCACTTTCTGTGCATATGTCGAAACTTTAAAGAGCCATACGATACACGTGCGAATAGGTAATTCGCAACTCGTGTCGATTTAAAACACTCCCTTCGGTCGTATTTTAATTTATCACCACACGTTGCGAATTTCTTATTTTCTGCACTTGTATCGTAAATAACTATTCCATAATAAGCACAGGTTACTGACATAAGAAAAGCAGTAAAGTAATAATAAATTACTTTTTGAACAATTTTTTAGTATACCTACGTATAGTACGTATTGTATTCTTTAACATGTGCATTAATAACCCCATGCTAATAATTTTGCTCCGTATGTAAATGCCTAAGAAAAGAGCTTATTGAAAAGCGAAACAGGACTTTCTTTGAGTTTGATTTAACCTCAAATATATATATATACACTTCATCATTAGCCAGTTTTCATGTCCCATAATTGCAATATGATACAATTTTGAAATAATTATTATTATGGCACAATAATATTTGTCATATTATATGAAATTATGGCATACTTAATGCAAATAAAATCATGGATTTCAAAAGCCACGCTGTAAGATACGGCGAGGTGTAAGCACCCGTAGGCAGCGCTGACCGCTTACCATCGGACCATAGATTGTTGCCATCAGACATAAATAAATAAATATTTGAAAATGAATGATATATTTATTTTAGTTAGTCATTAAAATCGTTTAATTACATGTCACATATTCCATACACAATAAACTAGATGAGGTAACAAATTTACAAACAGAACATACACTTTACACAGCATTCTAAATCTGGGGGCTATTCGACTAGTCAAGAGCCACAGCCACCACAGGTCGCGACGTGGCCACCATCCAACCTTGTCATCACACGCGTCGCTCGTCCTACCAGTCGAATAGGCCTCTGGATATCATACCATCACATATACCAAAAATACAACCTATTATTAAATTATTGCGTATCGGTCAAAGGAGACGTACTTATTTTCGGAAAAACAAAAGCTGCCGTCACGCACGTGCAATTTAGTTTTTATAAGATGCATTGGAATAACGTCTAAAAGCGGGATAGCGGGGCTGTTTGGCTTAGCCGACAGAGCAAAGAGAATTTGAAATAGAGGTGTATTGTCAAACAAAACTGTGTGTCGAAAGATGGCAGTAAATTTACTGCGGCTACAATTTTTTTTTGACAATCCACGTCTATTTCAAATTATCTTCGGTCGATAGTGAGCCTGCCCTACCGAAGGTCCCGGGTACAACTCCTAGTAAGGGCATTTATTAATGTGATGAGCCCAGTTATTGTTCCTGAGTTTTTCAAGGCATCTTGCTTACTGTAGCTTCAAAATAGTTATAGTAGATAGTGAGTTCAGTAGATATTTTCAAAATTAACCCGCTTTAGATGTTACCCCAACGAACCTTTTTAGGGTTTGTGTTAACGGTTCTTTATTTGAGTCCTTACGTCCATTATTCGAAATCTCCAAAATGATCGTTTGACATATCACATTTATATTTAATTACAAGCAAATTATAAACATTCAAAATTACAATTCAAATTATAAAACAACAAACATATTAATTTAGTCAGACTTCTGACATACTAATTGTAACTTGAGAATTGTGATGCATTTAAGTTAGGCAAAAGAGTTCTTACTGAGGTTAAAACTATCAGTTTGGTAAAGTGGCCATCAGATATATCGGAACTGCCGAGGCGCTAAAAAATATCTAAACACGCACTCTAGCGCCTTGACAATAGAGACGTGTTCACATATTTGTGAGCACCTCGGCCGCTCCGATATATCTGATGGCGACTGTACAGTAAACAGTAAGGTGTATTCGGGTAATTTCTTATAATAAAAAAATGTCAAGTAGTTTTACATATACATACACATGATTCCATCATCATGTTATTCCCGCGTGTGAATTAAAATGTAACGTGGAGACCGTGGAGTTCAATATTAGCTGCTAAAGTCTTAGTATAATAAAGTACAGTGGCCATCAGATATATCGAGCCAAGTTACTTAAAAATATCTGGTCATGCACTGGACATTAACGTCTTCATAATAGCTTTGTTCACACACTTGTGAACACTTTGGTCGCTCCAATATATCTGATGGGGACAGCACTAAAATATCCAGTGGCGTTTTAGCTTTGTTTGCTATCAGTACTAGTGTAGAACTACTAAGAAATGGGTCCACAACACATATATTGAATGAGCATTGAGCTTTACTCATCTCTTATTTTATAAAACAAGCTTGAAAAACCGACTAAAATGAATACATAACTGAAGATGTACACAATTATTTCGATATTGACCATATTTTACGTGCAATGTCAATTTTGAAATTATACGATTATTTATACATGAGCAATTAAGTTATACATGAGACTAGCCCATTTCAGAGTCCATTTATTTGTCCAAATCGATTTCACATAAATTATTGCAAACCTAAGACAAGATCGTTATTCTAAGCTCTAACTTGTAGGCACAGCCTTGTATATTCTCAGTCGCGCCTCCGACAACGCAGCCAGCAACGTATCTCCGTTCAGCTGCACCGAGCACACGTCTATCGCGGGCTCCGCTGCCGGCAGCGACGCCCCCCGGGCGCCGTCCAGCCCGTGCAGAACTAACGCACCAGCGGACTCGGAGTGCGAGGCCAACCAAGTCGCCCCTTCAGCGCGAACCCAAGCGGCCCTCGACATTATAGAACTTCTTACAGATCCTTGAAATGTCTGCTCAACATGGCACGTAACATCATCGTCATTCCTAAACTGACACAAGGACAGTCTCGCCCGCTCCCCATTCGCAGGCCTACACGACACTAGAGCTCTACGCGTCTCATTATCATAACACATCGACATAAAAGGACCTTCCACGGGCAAACTCCTCGGCTCCCACTGCCCGTTACCCCGCCACGACCACAACCAGCACGAGTTTAAATTACAGGATAACAGACCGAATTCCGTAGGACATAAGGACACTACTGGTGACATATCTCCCGGCGCCGATAACTGCTGGATGTACGAACTAGGATTCCTAATATCGTATTGCTGGATGAACCCTCCGACACCACCCACGTAGAATTCATTAGTTCTTAAACCGTCCCAAGCACAAGACCAGAGTTGTACACCCGCTTGGACTGTAGTACTCGGGATACCACGTTCCACGATTCTAGCGCAGCTATCCAAACCTACACTTAGAAGTAAGTCCTTAGGTTGGGAATATGATATGTCTCTAATAGGTTTGGGGTGTAAGTGCACGAATTGTCCTTGCTTATAGTCCACGCAACTCACTTTCCTAATGCCGTAACCAGGAAACAAGCCGTTGGTGCTTTTCTGAGACACGTACAGCTCATAAGTCCGACAGTTGTACGTCATAACTCTACAGCCACCGTCTTTGCAGATCTCTAAATTCTTCTCCAGCGCGAAGCGCCAAGATCTCTTCACCTGTGGTTTAACTTGTGCTTTTAACAACGTATTTCTAAGTGTCTCTAACTGCTGAAGACATGCACGGTGCGCTATTTTAGACTTCTGTAATTCTAGTTCTACTCTGCTCTTTTCAACAGTCACCTGTTCGACTTGTTTCTGCATCGTTGTGATCTCTGAAGTGTCAACAGCAATGATCTTCCTGGCGTAGATGTTTCTGACATCTTTCATGGTAGCTTTGCTTTTGCAAGTCGGGCAGCAACGTTCTCTTTGCGTCTGTGCTTTAAGCCAGCGCTCGACGCAGCGTAAACCGAAGAGATGTCCGCATTTTAAGGCTACTAGTCTATGGTCTCCTGATGTACACCAGGAGTCTAAGCAGATGGGACATGTTTCTCCATCTCCATCGTCCTGCTGGGGTGATTGTTTAGGGGAACTGACCTTTCTGATCTTCGCTGGTGGTTCATCCGCGTCATCTCCTCGTTCGCTGCCTTCCCCGCGCACACTAACCTCAGGTAAAGAGTTTGATTCTTCATTAGACATGGCTGTGCTGAACATACTGTTTTCGTTGGAGACGAAAGGGCTCGGGGCTGCATTGTCTCGTCTAGGCCACTGCGCTAGACTGGAATCACTCTCTTCAGGATCGAATGTGTAAGTGGAAGGTGATGGAAAGACTCCGTCTATGGAGTTGGAGTTGTTGTCATCGTTGGGAAAGCTGCCGTTGCTGTTGTCCCGGGGGGTGTAGGTGCCGGAGTGCTGGAGCCGCACGGGGGAGGGAGCCCGGAGGACGGGGGAGGGGGAGCGTGGCGGAGAGGGGTCCTCGACGGGCTCGAGGATGCTGGGGCTGTCCCGCGCGGGGAAGTAGGGCGGTGACGAGCCCATGGTCGATCATAGGGACCTGAAATCAAAAAGTACTAGGATTAGTAGGTTAATTATTATAGTTTTGCTCATTTTTTTACCAGTTGAAACTGGTTTGAATTGATATGGTATTTTTACGAAACGGAGATTTATGGTGAGAGGCTGTTTGTTTTTTGTGTATTTGTTAGTGCATACACATTTTTGTACATTACAAATTTTGCACATAGTGTGGGTGATCATCAGTGGACTCCACACCTTTGTGAAATTATGACACAACTCAGAGTTTTAGATTCTGCTCACTATGTCCAAACTTGAGTTCTTTTAAAGATATTGAAATTAAATGAAAGAGATTCTGTAGAAAGTCAAGTATTTTTAACAAAAAATTCAGCAGTTTTGTAACAAATCTCAATAATTAGCAAAGTTTGAACAGTATAACTCTTATAGTTTCGGAAAAGTGGCTGTGACATAATCGGACAGACTGACGGACATGACAAATCTATAAGGGTTCCGTTTTTTGCCGTTAGGCTACGGAACCCTAAAATTGTGTAATAATGTCCTATAATATTTATTTATTTATTTATTATTTATATTTATGCTGACACGGCAGATAATCTAATGACCGTATATTGTTACTCGTATACCGAAAACGCATCGCATCAGTAAGCGCATTGTCATTTTCCCTACATTCCGTGATTACATGCGTTCAACGCTGCGTGTATCGCATAAAATAACCGCGTGTTTACATCCTGTAAGTGTAGCCTCGTTAAATTGCGTGACATAGCCATTAACAATTACTAATTCCTGTATTTTGAAATAAAAAACTGTATTATGAATCTTAAAATATTCTAAATAAAAATAATCTTAAAAACTACTACTACTACAATATTGTAGTAGTAGTAGTAGTTGATTTATTTTTAAGATTATTATCAGTGATCGGAATAGGTAGTGCCATTTCGGGTGAATGACCTTAAACATTAAACATAACATGGATAAGCCTTGGGATTTCGGGACTCGTATTTTTTCACAGTGAATATTATTGACCTAAATTAAGAAGATGCAAAATAATAAAAAATTGTCATTATAAATACGTCAATTATTTATTCAACATAACTTTTAACAGTTACAAATTACAATCATAAAATAAATCGTCAAACATCAACATTAGTACACATATGTATTAAATCAACGTTATTAAAACATTCGTTATTTTTTTACTATACAAATTAAAATTATACAATACAACAAATTATACACAAAAATAGAGGTAAAGAATAAGCGTCTTATCACCTATAAGTGATCTCTTCCAGTCAAACTTTACAGATTTTATTTTACATCGTTTATTCCTTGCTTTCTTTAAAATTGTAATAGCAAACGATTATTTTTTCAATGTTCTCAACTGTCAGTCTATTTCTCTTGACGTCTAATATCCATTTATATGTGGAAAACGATCTTTCAACCTCCACTGATGTCAGCGGGGCAAATTTGTAAAAGGAAATATGTTCAGATGCGGTTTCTTTTGAAATATCTCCTGCGTATTCTCTTATAGTATCTAAATCCGGGTTTCGAGCCATAACCCCTTCAAATTTGTTTTCTATGGGTAAACTATTAGACCAATTGATTACCATCCTAACTTGATCAAAATCGATTAAGGCATCGACCATTGACATATTTCGTTCCTGTAAACGAGTTAAGGCCACCTCTATTATATTAAAATTTTCGTGGATATAATCTAATTCTTTTTTTATGTTGGGTTTTTCAAGCACTTTTTTAGCCTTTTTAATTGAAACAGCATCTGATGTTCTTAATCTTGACAAAACTGTATTTATTTCAGTGAAATACTTCACGTAGTAAGATACTGCAGCGAGCCAAGTACCCCACCTTGTAATTACTGGCTTAGGAGGTAAAGGCAAATTTGGATACATTTCCTTTAACAGTTGCACTCTACTAGGAGACTTTAAAAATACTTTTTTCAAGTTAGCTATCAGGGCGTCTACGTCCGGATATTGACATCTTATTTGCTCTGCCACACGATGCAGAGCATGAGCTAAGCATGTAACGTGTTTCATATTCGGTAACACACTTTTTAAAATTCGCCCCGCCTTCAACATATACGCAACGCTGTCAGTACATAAGAGAAGCACATTATCGAGTTGATTTTCATAGCCTTCTCCCCACATTTTTTCTAAGCAGTCTGTAATAAACTTAGCAATAGTCTCCCCATTCACTACCGTGAGCACTTTACAAGCCATTAAATAAGTTTTATGAGAAACGGTTGCATCCAAAGGTTTCACCAAGAAATGGACCACGTATCTGCCTAGAAAGTCTGTCGTTTCATCTAACGAAATCCAAAAATTTTTATTTGCCACTTCACTGCGTATAACTGCTATTCTGGCTTGATAAAACTTGTCCAGGTATACTTTTCTTATTGTCGATTCACTGGATAGAGTACGTAGAGGCTGATTTGTACAAGTGCAGCAAAAGTACTTCTGGAAGAAGGTTGTGAATGCTGGATTTTCGATTTGAACCCATGGGATATTGCAAAGTATGAGGAACTCGATCAGATCAAAGTAAAAACTTTCATTTGGTTGGTGATGTAATCCTTTGTGTACAGGTCCTTCGATGTGTCGCTTCACTGTACTCTTTCTGCATCCAATATTAACGTCACATTTAGTACAATGTATTAAATGTCTTGTTGAATCAAACTCTAAGTCGGGATAGGATTCAATCCAACTCAGAATAGTTTCTTCCTTAGCTCGCCGAGGCATGTTTAGCTAGATACAGGCGCGGATACAAGATTTGGCTTAGGGGGGGGCCATTTTGAGAAAATCATATATTTTTGCACAGAAAATAAGGTAAAAAAAAATTTACTCAATTTAGTAATGTGAGAGCCAGGGTTTTAGGGGGGGGCCATTGCCCCTATGGCCCCCCCCTTGTATCCGCGCCTGGCTAGATAAGAAGTTCCACTTAGTCCAATCACAAGTAAATCAGAGTCCAATTAGGGATAGCCAACGTCGTCACAATAAGATGATCGATCACAAAGTCCGGTAAACAAGCCAAATTCGAATTGAACCAACCATGAGTAATACGTGCGAACTTAACGAACAGAAGAACATAAGTAATCTTAAAATACTTGCCTTGTTTAAAACATTATCTTTCAACTAAAAAGAGATAGCATGACAAATATTGGCATCTGTTGCTACTGTCCCACCCTGCCCCGAGCTCTTCATAGAGGTAAACAATAGAAAGTTATCTCAAGGTCGAACCAGATAATTTAAGTAAAGATAATTTAAGAATGCACTTAGAAAAACAACATGCAAATGCAAAAAGATAACTGATAAGACGTGCTTATTTTCTTTGTTTGCATGGATGTCAAAGTTAGTGTATCTACTTCATATTTTGTCGATGCCATATTCTATAGTAACCAAAAAAAAAAAAATCACACATAACATTTCTGAACTAAACATAAACTTAAAATTTTTCATATGAAATCCCGGGGTTAAAAGCTATGTCCATACTAAGCTTACGCACCGAGTTCCCGTGAAATGGCACTACCTATTCCGATCACTGATTATTATCCCTGTAGGTCAGCGGTTCCTAACCTGGGGGTAATTCCCCTCTGTATGGGTAAAACTGGTAATTTACGGGGATAATAAGCTCAATTAAATATAACAGGAATTAGACCTGTAAGAAAGAATATTAATATTTATTGGGAGCAGGGGTAGAATCGGGTTCCCTAGTTAGTCATATAGGGGTGGCCACTTCATTTTATTTATACTAAGTCGGTGGCAAACAAGCTTAAGGCTCGTCTGGTGGTAAGCAGTCTCCATAACCTATGTACGCCTGCAACTCCAGAGCAGTTGCATTCGCATTGCTGACCCTAACACTCCGTAAGTAATGTTTACCCAGGTAGTGACCGCTGAATTTATTAATGTAGTTATGTATCTTTTTGCCGGATTGTGGATTATTTATTTATTTAGTTTTATTCAAAACTTCATTATATTCAACGAGGCTACAAAATTACAAAAACAAATAAACTTATTAACAAAGTAACTTAACACTACATAATTGTGATGTGAAATGTGAAAACATTTACTAACTCATCTAATTTAGGTCTGTTTAGTTAAAATAAAATAAGGATTAAATAATATTTAGTCTGGCGGGTTCTATTTATTGACCAAGCTACAGCCTTGTCCCTCAAAGAAAGGGGTCATCGGCAGTTCGGATAAGCCTGTGTATGGATTATCAAGACCCTTTATGTATATTTGTAATCAATGATATTTATTATTTAACAAGTTAATGGCAAAAAATTGATTTCTGTACCAGCTTTTATTGCTGACTGTACTCTTCTTTCCACAGGCAACTAATAGTAATTGAGACCCTTCTAACAACCCCAAACACAATTAGTTTGCATTGTTTCACACGGAGTTCCTATGGCCACCTCTTGTGTCCATCATCAGATCAGCTCCAATTCGTCATAATATTGCATTGACATCCGAATTACATATGTTTGCAAAATTTCAGCTAACAGGGCAAGTTAATTAAAAGCTTGTAAAATATTGATTTTTTTCTCTCAAGGGCTTCAGCATGAGCTAGATAATATTTTAAAATTCCAAGTATCAGGAATTAAGTATTGGAGTACTTAAACAGACTCATTATCATCAGTAAGTTTTGTTTATTATTATACCAGGAACACAGAGCAACAACACTAATTATAAACCTTATTTAACAATTCTCTGAGACACAAAAACCAGTTCAAAAAGGTTGATTATTAGTTGTTAGGGTATGGTTAGTAAGCATACATACATATATGTATTTAGCTATGTGTCGAGGTGAATGAAATAGTCAAATGTATGAAAGTATAACCAAAACAGCAATGTCAGAAACCAGTTTTGGCAAAAAACATGAGTGAACTAAATCATGATTCTGATCATCTCTTTAGTAAAAATAATCTTCGATCATGCTGGATCGATGAAGGATAATCTTTAAAAGCAATTTTAAAGAGAAACTTACCTTTTTAATAATATTATAACAAGCTTTCCAATGACTCCAATTCGACGCTACGCTTTTCTCCATAAAATAGCCATCTTTATCGCTAATTTACAATAGAACGCAAATCACTATCACTGAATAAGGCTTTCTCTCAATAAATCGCATAAAAGTGTCACAAAACGTTTAATCTAAATAAATTAACTCGAAAACAATCGCGAAAAATGCGTACATTACATACATTTGATTTGATTTGCTTGACAAATATTGACAATCGGTTGCGGTTGCAGCTGTTTAGAATAGTCATAGTCGCGTTTTGATTTACTTTTGCTGTTATACCATTGGTCAAGGAGGACAACAAAGAAAATGTATGCAATCAGCACTAAACGTCATTTGAACTCTACCAATAGCGAGCAAGTGCAAATATGGCAATCATTTGGCAAGAAAATTCAATATCACAATTATCACTGCTTATTTCGTAGTTATTGTGAAATAAACAGTTTAATTTTTTATTTTATATATAATTAGGTATAGGTATTACACAATATTTTAATGGAAACACTTCAAGAAACTTTCCTAATCGATCAAACGTCATCTATCTGTTGTCTATGGTATTTATTTATATTTTTGTGCAGTTGGCAGCAGTGTCGAAATAGCAGAGGACGGGGAAACATAACGGGTCTCGTTAGTGCTGCTTTTTTTATCAATTTACAACTCGACGAGCTTATTATCGTGATCTGTTTGTGTAAAAACGTAATCGGTAAATATTAATAAATGTGAAGCGTTAATATTTCAGTGCCGGACGCGTTTCGTAGTGAGTGAAATCGTATTACAAGTGATCGTCCATGATGGCGGAGTGTTATAAGGAAATGTTTGTTTAGGATTATAAATCCGTCGTGTTTTCGTCCGCAATGACTTTATTAAACGGTAAGCAGTGATAAAACCGAATTTTTAACTTAAATACCACTCAACTGTACCTTAATCAACATTTAAACAAACAAAAAAACACATGAAAAATTTTCATGAACAAAAACATATAATCGAGTTTGTAAATGCTTAAATGGGGGGTTGTATGTAGGTGAGCGTTGGTCAATAGGTGTTGTAGCTGTGGGGCAGGCCTGGCCTGTTGACATTTGGCTGGTGTTACAACAGTGCGAAGTAGGTCAAGTCGGGCCGCGGCGCGCGCAGCGGCGACGTCACGAGCTGACGAGGGAGGGGTGACACTATCACTTTCAGGTACATGTGACCCATATATCTATTTGGGACACCTAAAACCTAGGTCAGTTCTAGCATGCCTAGAAAGTTATTTATACATGCCTTTTGAATCAGGGCATGAGGGCTAAAGCATCTCAAGATGTCTGAAAGAAACTGAAATAATGATGTTTTTCTGGCAATTTTAGGATTTAAATTCAAAACTATGTAATAAAATTAGTTGTGTTAATGCTAAAATAAATAAAGTCAATGATAATTGGTGTAAAAAATCTGTATTTTCTGTGGAATTACTTAAAACAAGGCAAAATATTTTAATAACCTAATGTTTCATAAAGTTTACTTTCTGATTTTGCAACAGGGTAAAAAAAAAACTCAAGGTCTTTTTCATTTTAAAAAGGATAAAAAGTAATTTAATTTGTATTTTCATGATATTCAAGCAGTCTTTATAAACAAAACAGCGTGATGGCCTAGTTGTTGCCATAACATCCTGCTATTGTACCAATTCTATAACAAAATCACAGATTGGCTCATTTTGATATCTGGAATATAAATACAAGGTGTATAGTCTATTTTTTTATCCTGTAGACCAAAATGACATTTCATGTGTTGCTGGTTTTTTACGTCTAATAAATAGTGATGTGCTACACTCGGTACTAACCGAAAATAAACTATTGGGAGTTACTTATATAGGCATGTAACACCATTTTGAGGTATTTAAAAAGTTTGTATCCAGGTCTAAACACAATATTTCTAATATTTAAAAGCGATTTTATTGTAAGATTAACAGTCACCTCAAAGCTCATAATGCAATTTTTAAATGTTTGAGTGGATTATTAGTGAGTAGATTTTATTTATTATTTACTTCCTATCATGTAGTGAGTAGATTTCATTAATTGTTTATTTTGGATCTATAATTTAATATTTATTGGTTATTCACAAACCGAAATCAAAGATCTGCACTTGCTGCTGCATTTGTTTTAAGCTGGTCACATTATTTCTGCGTTTGACATTTGTGGTTGTCATTTTAGTCTACGGAATAAAAGAACAGACTATAGTATGTCAGATTAAATTAGTTTAGGCTCTTTAGCCTAAGGTCTAGTTTGTTTGAGTTAGACCAAGTTTACTTTGCAGCGAATTCAACAGCACAGAGTGTGGTAGTGTTATTTTAAATTTCATAATTTCATAGACATTTGATGTTTATGATAACACTAAATTAGCTGCAGAGTTAGCTTGGTTTAAATTTAATTTTCTTTAATATATATTTGTCTTGTAAACATTGATAATCTAAAATCTTTTTTAGATTTACCGTTATCTAAAAACACAACTGAGTCCTTTTTGGTATAAACATTTGGGGTATAAAATGAACAGAAATATATAGTTATTTAGAAGTATTTGCAAAGAACCGTTCCGATCCCTGGTGCAGAGATTCATATTTTTAAAGCTATTAAAGTTATTTTATGAAAACGTAATACAGGCACTATTTCGTTGCACAGGTTTTATTAAAAGGCAACACTAATCTATCATGGACGAACAGTCTGGCCTAGGAAATAGTGAACCTACCTATAAAGTTGATGGTCCTGGGTTTGAATCCCGGTAATGGCATGTATTTGTCTGATGAACACAGGTATTTGTTCCTGAGTCATGGATGTTTTTTGTTTTTGTATATTAAATATATCGTTGTCTCTGTGGGACTTAGTCAATTTGTGTGAGAATGTCCCTATAATATTTATTGATTTATCATGACCATGCAGTAATATTTACTCAGGTTGCTCTCACTCTGTTTGTAGAAAGACCAGTTAGAATGAGACCAAGCTAATTCTGCACAGACCTTGACGTGATAAATTGTGATAACTTGAATTCCTAAAAAAACTTGACATTTTTAGGACACTGCCACTCTTTATTCCATCAAAGTCAGTTTAGAGTTAGGCTGCGTTTCCACCAGAGATGTGCGAGGATGCATACGGGGAGATGTCTTTTTAAGAACCAACAGAATCACTTCATTAGCGCCGGTTTGAATTCCTTGCACTCTGTGTGGACCCGGCTATTCACCTATCTTCACTTAGTGCATCTCTAGTCGACAATATTCTATTGGTTCTTAACAAACACATCCCTCGTTACGCTTCCTGCGGAAACGCTGCCTTAGTTTAAACGAACTGTAGGCTATAACATTATTAACTAATACAAATTAATCGCGTATTATTTTTAAATTTACCTCCGACGTTTCGAGGACGGCGTTGTCCCCGTGGTCTCGGGTCTTCTCGAGAGACGCAAAACTTAATACGCGATTAGGTCCCTTTTGTATTAGTTAATAATGTGTAAAAATCGTGGTGTAAAAAGTTTAAATCAGTGTAGGCTATAACAACTGATGCTGCCTGTGTCCAGTGATCTTTAATATATGTGTATTGGTTTGTTGCAGAAGCAGCATGGGGCGGCACAGCGCGGTGATGCCGGGCTGATGAGCCTCCTCTGCTGCCGCCGCCACCGCGCGCGCACAGACATGGGCGCCGCGCTCTCGCTGCATCCCCAGGTGTGTACTGACTAGCAGCAAGCAGGTGATGAGCCTCCTACCCCCGCGGCACAGACATGGGCTCCCTGCACCCCGTTTAACGGAATTAATTAAGCACGAATTTTCTTAGACTTGTTCTACTTCAAAGCCAGCTATGCCGTCCCGTTTGAATCAAGGGACTGCCTGTCATCCTTCTATCTCATCTACGCTGGCACCTTTTAGGCTGCGTTTCCACCAGAGATGTACGAGGATGCGTAACGAGGGATGTGTTTGTTAAGTACTTTTTATTTTATGTTTATATTTTACAAAGACACTAACCCTTTGCCAGGCATCATACGATTTATGGACAACATACGCGCCAATAGAATTTCAACTTTAACATTCCGATTTAAGGTTAAAATTGAATTGCACTTTCGGGAAATGTGACTTGTCTTTAAATGTGACCGCGGCCGGTAAAACGTCCCACTTACTCGTTTGCCATAAGGATGCCTTGTCAGGTTATTCGTATGAAGATACAAGCAAATCTCATCCTTATGGCATACGACGAAGTGGGACGTTGTTCCAGCCGCGGTCACAAATGATGACAGGTTTTTAATGGTGCGGCAACGCGCATGGAACACCTCTGTAGTTGCAGGCGTCCCGCAACTGCTTACCATCAGGCGGGCCGTATGCTTGTTTGCCACCGACGTGGTATAAAAAAAGAATCTTCAAAGCTGGATTAATTGGGATATATTTGGGTTTTATGGGAAAACCATGTAAGAATAAGTTGGCATCTCGCTCGTTTCTGCCTAGAACATGCAGAATGTGGAATGAGTTGCCTCCTGAGGTATTTCCTTTGCGCTACGGCATGGGATTCTTCAAGAAGCGTGGCTCCTATGATGTTGCTTATGTCCATGGGCGACGGTGACCGCTTCCCATCAGGCGGCTCGTCTGTTGACTATACTATATCATTTAAAAAAAGATTGCGGCCTGGAAAAGGTTTTAAACCGATGTTCTACAAGTGTTGTTCATGTTATTTTGAGGTTGTGCAATAAAGAGGATTTGTATTGTATCGTATTGGGGCCTTGTTTGCGTTGACGTTCACGCTCATGTTTATTTCCGCAGGAGGGCGAGGGCTGCGACGGCGCCGGCGCGCCGGCCGCACCACCCACCATGGCTGACGTCATACGGTCAGTAATTGCTGTACATCACAACATCAGTTTTAACTTTCGCCGTTTTACACATTAGGGTTCCATAGTCCACTAGGAACCCTTATAATAGTTCGCCATGTCCGTCCGTCTGTCCGTCCGCGGCTTGGCTCCGTGGTCGTTAGTGCTAGAAAGCTGCAATTTGTCATGGATACATAAATCATGCATGGCGACAGAACGGTAAAATAAAAAGTAGAAGAATTATTTTTTTGGGTATCTCCCATGCACAATGTTCTTTTTTTGCTTTAATTCAAACACTCCACCCTCCAACAACCAATTTTGAAAAAAAAAGAATATTTTCGGAAATAATCGCTCCGAAAAAAATAATGTGTCCCCCCCCTCCCCTCTAACTTTTGAATCATGGATCCAAATAATATAAAAAAAATCGCGATACAAAAGCTTAATAAATACTTTCAATGAAGACTATAGCGAACATGGTCAGTCCAGCCGTTTTTGAGTTATTGCAAAAAGTCTTTTCTCTTCTTAGTAAAAAACGCACAAAGCGCCGCGAAGGTGCTCCCATGGTTGTAATGTACGTGATACTTACTAATAGCCCCCGTTTAGCCTATTTTGACAGAATGGTAACTTCGGAACCGTATACTGAGCATGTCCCGACATGCTCTTGGCCGTTTATATTATTTACAAAAATGGGACTTGGGCAATTTTGTTTAGATCTACACTTTCTTCCCAAATTTTTGCCCCAAAAACGCCATACATTTTTCAATCTTTTTATTCCTTTGTTAAATCTGAAAAATGGTATCGAAATGGAATAAAAAAGAATGGAACACATTAATACGTCAGCGCCGTTCCTTTCGAATACTCTCCTCACTTCCTCTATCCTATTCGAGCCCTCCACTCCAGAATATCTCAAATGTAACTTCAACTTTATGACCCCCCGCCCAGGCTGCGAGCTGCGCTCTGCCCGTTCTCTTAAACTCTCTGTTCTCCCTCACCATACTGGTTTCCTAAAGTCTTCTTTCGCTGTTCAAGCAATCCGTCTTTGGAATGCGCTTCCTCTAACGATTAGACAAGCCCCAAACCAAATAATAATAATTGTTTCTCCTATCAGGGATGACTTAGCTCGTGATTCTTAGTAGAGATAACATAAACATGACTAAATAAAAATAAAAAACAACGGGTTGCACTCGGGAGTGCCGGCAAAGTGAAAAGCTGAATATTAACGTTGTGCATTTTTGATATTTTGGAATGGTTAGGGAATAATTTTGCACGAATTGCTTTAATTATCAGTATAAAAGTACTATGATTTATGCATACATTTTCGCCGCGCGGTAGAAAGAGAGGGGGATACTTCCTCGTACGCCGCGCCGGCGGTCTACTGTCTTGAATGATCGATCAGGTCACGTGTCCGTCTTACGAATTTCCAATCTGACGAATCTGTCGGTCACGTGACCTGTCGCGAGTTTAAAAAAAAATTCCCCATTACAAAAAAAAACAGCGCCGCTAAAGAAGTTTTCACCTCAAAAAAAACATTGTAGTGTACAGTCAGCATCAAATACTTTGTGGCAGTCAAAGTGGCCAAATAGTTCGGTACACCATACTAAATATATGGTGTACCGAACTATTTGGCTACTTTGGATGCTACAAAGTATTTGACGCTGACTGTACCTACTAAAATAACCACCCACCATACCACCATAAATATCCACTTAATCGCGTAATTATAAGTAAGTTTCGAAATGACCTCTGAACTTTTGATGACGACGTTATCTCCGTGGTCTCGAATCTCGATGGATATTTATAGATAATATCTATAAATGTATTTTATGATTCATTGCGCATGAGTCAATTGTCGACGATAAAATAGATAATGTTTTTTCCTGTAAAGCACTGAATTTTATAACATGATGAGTGATGACATTTATTAATAACTTCTGAACTAAAAGAAACCGGCCAAGTGCGAGTCGGGCTTGCGCACCGAGGGTTCCGTATAAACCTGTGGGTATATGTTATTATATGATGTAACTAACAATTTACGTTTTTCACCATTTTTCCTTTATCTGTGAGACATTACTTCGCACCAAATTTCAAGATTCTGAGTTCACGGGAAGTACCCTGTAGGTTTTGATTCCCTTGCGAGTGTCGAAAATTTGTGGAAATTTGCGGCATAAACGGCTGTACCTTTTGAATGCGTTGGCTTAGAAGTTAAATTTTTTCACAACTCCACGGGACAGTAGACCTAAGTATTTGATATAAATTCCAGCTTGATACCTCCACGCGTTCCTGAGAAAAAGGGTCTTGACAGACAGATAGACGGACGGACGGACAACAAAGTGATCCTATAAGGGTTCCGTTTTTTCCTTTCGAGGTCATCATCATCACAGGCCTTTGGCAGAGAAAGCTCATGCCACCCGAGGTTCCAGTCCCGGTTTGCTTTCTGCGACACCTTCTGCTATCTAATGTTTTTAACCAGGCTTGGTTGCATAGCCTTCTCCCCTCCACAACATGCTTGCGCCATCCATCACGGTCTTCAGCTAAGGTTTCCCAGGCATGGTGGTCGATTTCAAATGCTGACATGTCTCGCTTAACACAGTCTTTAAAGCGCAGCATCGGTCTTCCAACGTTCCTTTTAGCATACGCAACTGCACCAAGCGAGACACGTCGAGGTATTTTAGAGGGTTCCATCCGGTGCACATGGCGCAAGCGTCTCTGTTTGAGAAGAGCGGCAAGACTGGGCACTCTGGGCAGCTGCGCTTTTTCAAGAACCCTTTGATTTGTCACTTTGTCCTGCCAAGTTATGTCTAAAATGTTGCGTAGACAGCGCATGTGAAAAGTGTTGAGCCGTCGCTCCTGTTTTGCATACGTCATCCAGGTTTCTGCTCCGTACAAGAGTATACTTAGAACGCAAGTCTGGTATACTATCATCTTGGTTCTAACAGTGAGATACGAAACCCTAAAAAGAACAATAACAGCGAGGCAGTGAAAAGTGAAGGTTTTGCAGAAATCTTTACATACAATGTCTTTATCATTCTTCTTTCTTGTCGTACCCTCATGGCTGAGGGACGTGACGCCAGTGGACACTCTTCACAGTGCCCTCCAAGCCGCTCTATCTTGGGCCCGGTCCATGCTAGCCTGTAAATACCATGCTATTCTGTCCTTATATATGTATATGTAATGCAAATGTGTCCATCAGGTCTATCTGTGACTATGTTTTAAAATTCATCTTGTACGTAGAATGTGCCTACGTCGCATAGTACAAGTGGTCCATCATTCGGACTTTGTTGTTAATTTTTGACCAAATATTTGGTTTTGTTTGTTTGCTCGAGGCTCTAAATGATAGTGCCGCCCATGAGAAACCAAGTAGTTGGTCAAAAATCAACAACAAAATCCGAATTTTGGAAAACTAGTACACTCTGCGACGAAGATTGTCATATAGAAAAGTTCTTTTTTTTTCTGGACAACATGGGTTTAGATGTAAAGCTTTGATTGGAAATTTTAGGCAAGATACTATCTTACATTTAAATAACACAACTGTATTTCTTTTTTAGGCTTCTACATTTTTATAAGAATTTCCGTGAGTTAGTAAAAAAGCCGGTTTTCATGATATTTTATTTTACTTATATTATTTAAGTAAAGGTTACAGTTAATTTTGAAACAATGTCAAGAAATGCAGAAGAATTATATGAAAAGAGCCAATATTATTGTTCTAAAGTTATAGTTTTCTCCTAATTTTCGTTTTATTGTATACTGCTATTTTACTGCACACAACAATGCAAAGGCGAACGTATCCATTAAATGGATCTCTTCCATTCTCCTCGTGTGTCGTGACGTATTGTGTGTGTTGCAGAGAGAGAAAGAAGAAGGCGGGTGGTGCGGGGCTCGGCACGCTGCGGCGCCGCATCGCAGCCGCCGCGCGCCGCCCGAGGGACCGCCCCGACAGAGGTATACCTGAGCCCACGCCCCAACACCCATGCCCCAAGACTAAAATCGTGGCGAACAATTTGACTATAATCATTTCAGAATTGTAAAAATAACTTTCTCATAGGTATCAAATCCTAGAAGGGCCATCAGCATTACAGGTTTTCACGTTATGTATGATATTTACGAATAGCGACATAAGTATGTAATATGGGTAAAATAATTTCTCTTAAATATGAAACGGTAACTAAAGAAAACAATCACGAGTTGTTAAAGTTCATGGTCAGATATTGTTGAGCACCGTCGCCGCTCCGATATTTCTGATGGAACACACAAAAGACGATCAGGATACCATCCAAATAAGAGGTAAAAATAACAGATTTTAAGTACTTATCTGAATCTAGATTGTTTGATTGATCTGTATTTATGAAATAAATAAACGTCGTTTATGTCAGGGTGCGAGCACGCGCGCTTCATCCGCGGCGTAGTGAGCTCGTGGCGCCTGGCGGAGGTGTTCCTGCTGTGCGAGGAGCTGGAGGCCGGCGCCGCGCTGCGGGACCTCGTGACCCAGGCCGAGCTGGCTCGGGAGCCTGCGCCGGCACTGCACGCCCAGCTGCACGCGCTGCAGCAAGACAGGTACACCTGCAGCCAGCTGCGGGACCTCGTGACCCAGGCCGAGCTGGCTCGGGAGCCTGCGCCGGCACTGCACGCCCAGCTGCACGCGCTGCAGCAAGACAGGTACACCTGCAGCCAGCTGCGGGACCTCGTGACCCAGGCCGAGCTGGCTCGGGAGCCTGCGCCGGCACTGCACGCCCAGCTGCACGCGCTGCAGCAAGACAGGTACACCTGCAGCCAGCTGCGGGACCTCGTGACCCAGGCCGAGCTGGCTCGGGAGCCTGCGCCGGCACTGCACGCCCAGCTGCACGCGCTGCAGCAAGACAGGTACACCTGCAGCCAGCTGCGGGACCTCGTGACCCAGGCCGAGCTGGCTCGGGAGCCTGCGCCGGCACTGCACGCCCAGCTGCACGCGCTGCAGCAAGACAGGTACACCTGCAGCCAGCTGCGGGACCTCGTGACCCAGGCCGAGCTGGCTCGGGAGCCTGCGCCGGCACTGCACGCCCAGCTGCACGCGCTGCAGCAAGACAGGTACACCTGCAGCCAGCTGCGGGACCTCGTGACCCAGGCCGAGCTGGCTCGGGAGCCTGCGCCGGCACTGCACGCCCAGCTGCACGCGCTGCAGCAAGACAGGTACACCTGCAGCCAGCTGCGGGACCTCGTGACCCAGGCCGAGCTGGCTCGGGAGCCTGCGCCGGCACTGCACGCCCAGCTGCACGCGCTGCAGCAAGACAGGTACACCTGCAGCCAGCTGCGGGACCTCGTGACCCAGGCCGAGCTGGCTCGGGAGCCTGCGCCGGCACTGCACGCCCAGCTGCACGCGCTGCAGCAAGACAGGTACACCTGCAGCCAGCTGCGGGACCTCGTGACCCAGGCCGAGCTGGCTCGGGAGCCTGCGCCGGCACTGCACGCCCAGCTGCACGCGCTGCAGCAAGACAGGTACACCTGCAGCCAGCTGCGGGACCTCGTGACCCAGGCCGAGCTGGCTCGGGAGCCTGCGCCGGCACTGCACGCCCAGCTGCACGCGCTGCAGCAAGACAGGTACACCTGCAGCCAGCTGCGGGACCTCGTGACCCAGGCCGAGCTGGCTCGGGAGCCTGCGCCGGCACTGCACGCCCAGCTGCACGCGCTGCAGCAAGACAGGTACACCTGCAGCCAGCTGCGGGACCTCGTGACCCAGGCCGAGCTGGCTCGGGAGCCTGCGCCGGCACTGCACGCCCAGCTGCACGCGCTGCAGCAAGACAGGTACACCTGCAGCCAGCTGCGGGACCTCGTGACCCAGGCCGAGCTGGCTCGGGAGCCTGCGCCGGCACTGCACGCCCAGCTGCACGCGCTGCAGCAAGACAGGTACACCTGCAGCCAGCTGCGGGACCTCGTGACCCAGGCCGAGCTGGCTCGGGAGCCTGCGCCGGCACTGCACGCCCAGCTGCACGCGCTGCAGCAAGACAGGTACACCTGCAGCCAGCTGCGGGACCTCGTGACCCAGGCCGAGCTGGCTCGGGAGCCTGCGCCGGCACTGCACGCCCAGCTGCACGCGCTGCAGCAAGACAGGTACACCTGCAGCCAGCTGCGGGACCTCGTGACCCAGGCCGAGCTGGCTCGGGAGCCTGCGCCGGCACTGCACGCCCAGCTGCACGCGCTGCAGCAAGACAGGTACACCTGCAGCCAGCTGCGGGACCTCGTGACCCAGGCCGAGCTGGCTCGGGAGCCTGCGCCGGCACTGCACGCCCAGCTGCACGCGCTGCAGCAAGACAGGTACACCTGCAGCCAGCTGCGGGACCTCGTGACCCAGGCCGAGCTGGCTCGGGAGCCTGCGCCGGCACTGCACGCCCAGCTGCACGCGCTGCAGCAAGACAGGTACACCTGCAGCCAGCTGCGGGACCTCGTGACCCAGGCCGAGCTGGCTCGGGAGCCTGCGCCGGCACTGCACGCCCAGCTGCACGCGCTGCAGCAAGACAGGTACACCTGCAGCCAGCTGCGGGACCTCATCACCCAGGCCGAAATTTTGAATTTCGATGTTCAGGGTAGACCCTCAGTGGCAGAGACCTGGTCATGCAAACCGGAGATAGGAGCGCCTCGTGATGTTTCTTACCAAACTATACATTGGCTTTACAATTTTAAAACTTGAAGGATGTTTTTATGTCGAGTTAAGAAGACATATAGTGTGATTTTATGACATGTTAAAATATTCCAACTATTTTGAAACATTTAGTGACAGCTTTGTTTCCAGGCGTTGGTGCGACGTGGAGCTGGTCGGCTCCGGCTGGGTGTTGCCGGCGCATCGCGCGCTGCTCGCCGCGCGGTGCAGCTACTTCAGGGAGCTGCTGCTGCACTACCCCAGGTATATACTTGTAGATGACATGTGCAACTAATCCAAAAAGGTGGAAACTGGGTGTTGCTGGCTCGCGGCCCGCTCTACCTACTTCACCATCGCATCGCGTAATGTGTAATAGTTACTGTATATTTAATCAATTTACTTGTGTGTACCTAACACCTGAAGCGAATACAAACTTGTGATGTAATAATGATATTGTGCACAGCGGTCCGTGCCGGGTCCCCCTGGAGGGCGCGCTGGCGGAGCTGCCGCGCGGCGACGTGGAGGCGCTCGTGGCGGCGCTGTACGCCGGCCCGCACGCACTGCACTACAGCGACACGAGGCACGATACCCGTGAGTATATTGTGCACAGTGGTCCGTGCTGGGTCCCCCTGGAGGGCGCGCTGGCGGAGGTCCGCGCCGGGTCCCCCTGGAGGGCGCACTGGCGGAGGTCCGCGCCGGGTCCCCCTGGAGGGCGCACTGGCGGAGGTCCGCGCCGGGTCCCCCTGAAGGGGGCACTGGCGGAGGTCCGTGCCGGGTCCCCCTGGAGGGCGCACTGGCGGAGGTCCGCGCCGGGTCCCCCTGGACGGCGCACTGGCGGAGGTCCGCGCCGGGACCCCCTGAAGGGGGCACTGGCGGAGGTCCATGCCGGGTCCCCCTGGAGGGCGCACTGGCGGAGGTCCGCGCCGGGTCCCCCTGGAGGACGCGCTGGCGGAATATTGGATATTCTTGTATTATGTCCTCGCAATCGACGTGAAAACTAGAATGTATAAACTTAGGCATAAATGTCAATTTTTATCCTATAATAAAGCGTCGCTTTATGCCCTTGTACGACGTACTACTACTACTATTTTATTTTTTACTTTTTATGATCGTATCACGACAATGTGAAAACGCTCTAAGGCACGTGTACACATACCAACCTGCTTATGCTTCACCCTTGAGTAACTGTTTGTCTGTCTGTCAGACTGCGAGCGCGGGTTCAGCTCCGACGGGAACCTGGACATCATCAACGTGGAGAGTGGTGGATGTAAGTTTAACTATTTTATCTATTCTACTGAGGCCTAACTCTGTTTCATCATTCTGTAGCATTTCTTTTGTTATACATTGCTTTCATCGTGAATTCGTGAATAAATAATGTATTATTATTATTATTGGGAGCGTGCACGACTGTCACGCAACCTAGTGTCCGCAAGTCTAGGGGAAAACGTCAATTCACTAGCTAGATCTTATAAAACTACTCCAAAACTGAAAACTATTGAACGGATTTTCATACGACTTTCATGTATCAATAGAGTGATTCTTGAGGAAGGCTTAAGTATATAACTTGTTAAGGTTTTGTGTAAATTGTTTGAAATATAACGATGTTGTCGGAAAAAATCACGCTGGCTAGGAGCTTTAATCGAAAACGCTGCCTAATCCGTTTGAGCTATAACAACACAATGTATGGTGGGGTTGTTTCTCATTCATAGGTCTACAAAAAAGTCCGCGATGTTAAATGTCTATCTTTTAAGGATAACTTACTATACATATTCGTAACTTCTAGAAAAAGATCACGTAATATGTGGCATTTGCAAAGCTATTTACATGGATACATTATTAACAATTATCAAAATAAATACGTTAGTTATATTAAGCATTTCACACAGCTTACAATGGTCCCTTACACCATACAATTTAAATGAATATTTCAGGAGTAATCGTAAATTTCGAGCCATATAATTGTACGAAATGTTAAAGACGCTATCCGCAGTTAGTTCTAATTTTTACCAGCTTATGCGCTGGGATATCGCTTTACTTACAGGCACCATGCACTTCGCACGGTCCCAATAGGTACATTGCAAGTTAATATACATAAAAGCTTGTAAAATAGGACATTTTTGATTGGTTTTTTGATTTGGAGGCTATATTGCTGTACTGGGTACATTTTTAATGGGATTTTGAGGACAACTACTGGATCGCGTACTGCTCTGCCAAAATGGTCTTAGGAGACCTTTTCTAACTATTTAATTAACACATGACTCATGGCATTTACTTACCGATCTTTTGTTTTTTGTGTGTTTGTACAGTTGGCGACAAAATTGTTGCGAAAAAACTTTCGATGCCAATAGGGTTGTGTTCCTGCCGGTGAGTGGGGTTGCCAGAGTTCAAAGAGGGTGCAGGGTGTTAGGGTCAGCAACGCGCATGTAACACCTCTATAGTTGCAGGCGTCCATAGGCTATGGAGACTGCTTACCATAAGGCCGGCCGTATGCTTGTTTGCCACTGACGTAAAACAAATCGTTTCCATTTCTGTCCACTCTGTCCAGGATCAAAATCTTTTTAAAGATTATCCAAACCTAGGCTGGTACAGTCAGCATCAAAAGTAGCGGATCAAACAACGCTTCAAAAGTGTCTACCATTCTTGTTCATATTATGTATCACATGTTCATATCATCAGCTGACGGTCTTTCCACCTCGATATAACCGGCTCTAAATTTTTTTAATTTAAACTATCATCTGACAAAGTATCAGCCGGGAGGCGATGGGTGACGACATATGGTCCTGCCCGCGGTCTAAATGTATTGGTGGTCGCAGCGTGCTCGTGCTCGCTGGGCTCGGCCGGCAGCGTGCGGCGGCTGGCCGAGCGGCTCGGCGCGCGGCTCGACGACCTGCACCGCGACATGCGGTACCTGCTCGACTCTGGTGAGGATACTGTTGGTGGTCGCAGCGTGCTCGTGCTCGCTGGGCTCGGCCGGCAGCGTGCGGCGGCTGGCCGAGCGGCTCGACGACCTGCACCGCGACATGCGGTACCTGCTCGACTCTGGTGAGGATACTGTTGGTGGTCGCAGCGTGCTCGTGCTCGCTGGGCTCGGCCGGCAGCGTGCGGCGGCTGGCCGAGCGGCTCGGCGCTCGTCGAATAAAACGGTTTATTTAAGTTACAATACAGTTCTTAATACA
This sequence comes from Cydia pomonella, assembly GCF_033807575.1. Classification (NCBI taxonomy): domain Eukaryota; kingdom Metazoa; phylum Arthropoda; class Insecta; order Lepidoptera; family Tortricidae; genus Cydia; species Cydia pomonella. The sequence goes on from NC_084729.1 coordinate 10,396,369, forward strand.
TTCGCGTTCTTATGAAAGTTCTCAGTAAACCGAAATAAACCGGTATTTACCGCCACTTTAAAAACCGGTTCCGAGCCTTGGAGGGAACGAGAAAGAAGTTGGTGTCGTATTTAGCGTTATTTAAAGTGTATTGTGTGAACAGGCGAGTACGCGGACGCGCGGCTGGTGTTCGCGGCGGAGGGCGGCGCGGCCTTCGGGTTCCGCTGCGCGCTGGAGCTGCCGTGCCACCGCGCCGTGCTGGCCGCCAGGAGCCGCTTCTTCCGGTCGGTGCTCCGCGAGGGTGTCTGTTACAAGTTCATGTTTATGTGTAGGTTGTAACCGACTGATTGAGGAATGTCTGTGGCAGGAGCGTGATGTCGCGGCGCACGGCGGGCGGCGCCGTGTGCGTGGACGAGAAGGTGCTGCCGCGGCGCTTCGCCAGGGCTCTCCTGCACGCCGCCTACACCGACCAGGTCGGTACCACATGTAGTCCTGTAGTGCAGGAGCGGGATGTCGCGGCGCACGGCGGGCGGCGCCGTGTGCGTGGACGAGAAGGTGCTGCCGCGGCGCTTCGCCAGGGCTCTCCTGCACGCCGCCTACACCGACCAGGTCGGTACCACATGTAGTCCTGTAGTGCAGGAGCGGGATGTCGCGGCGCACGGCGGGCGGCGCCGTGTGCGTGGACGAGAAGGTGCTGCCGCGGCGCTTCGCCAGGGCTCTCCTGCACGCCGCCTACACCGACCAGGTCGGTACCACATGTAGTCCTGTAGTGCAGGAGCGGGATGTCGCGGCGCACGGCGGGCGGCGCCGTGTGCGTGGACGAGAAGGTGCTGCCGCGGCGCTTCGCCAGGGCTCTCCTGCACGCCGCCTACACCGACCAGGTCGGTACCACATGTAGTCCTGTAGTGCAGGAGCGGGATGTCGCGGCGCACGGCGGGCGGCGCCGTGTGCGTGGACGAGAAGGTGCTGCCGCGGCGCTTCGCCAGGGCTCTCCTGCACGCCGCCTACACCGACCAGGTCGGTACCACATGTAGTCCTGTAGTGCAGGAGCGGGATGTCGCGGCGCACGGCGGGCGGCGCCGTGTGCGTGGACGAGAAGGTGCTGCCGCGGCGCTTCGCCAGGGCTCTCCTGCACGCCGCCTACACCGACCAGGTCGGTACCACATGTAGTCCTGTAGTGCAGGAGCGGGATGTCGCGGCGCACGGCGGGCGGCGCCGTGTGCGTGGACGAGAAGGTGCTGCCGCGGCGCTTCGCCAGGGCTCTCCTGCACGCCGCCTACACCGACCAGGTCGGTACCACATGTAGTCCTGTAGTGCAGGAGCGGGATGTCGCGGCGCACGGCGGGCGGCGCCGTGTGCGTGGACGAGAAGGTGCTGCCGCGGCGCTTCGCCAGGGCTCTCCTGCACGCCGCCTACACCGACCAGGTCGGTACCACATGTAGTCCTGTAGTGCAGGAGCGGGATGTCGCGGCGCACGGCGGGCGGCGCCGTGTGCGTGGACGAGAAGGTGCTGCCGCGGCGCTTCGCCAGGGCTCTCCTGCACGCCGCCTACACCGACCAGGTCGGTACCACATGTAGTCCTGTAGTGCAGGAGCGGGATGTCGCGGCGCACGGCGGGCGGCGCCGTGTGCGTGGACGAGAAGGTGCTGCCGCGGCGCTTCGCCAGGGCTCTCCTGCACGCCGCCTACACCGACCAGGTCGGTACCACATGTAGTCCTGTAGTGCAGGAGCGGGATGTCGCGGCGCACGGCGGGCGGCGCCGTGTGCGTGGACGAGAAGGTGCTGCCGCGGCGCTTCGCCAGGGCTCTCCTGCACGCCGCCTACACCGACCAGGTCGGTACCACATGTAGTCCTGTAGTGCAGGAGCGGGATGTCGCGGCGCACGGCGGGCGGCGCCGTGTGCGTGGACGAGAAGGTGCTGCCGCGGCGCTTCGCCAGGGCTCTCCTGCACGCCGCCTACACCGACCAGGTCGGTACCACATGTAGTCCTGTAGTGCAGGAGCGGGATGTCGCGGCGCACGGCGGGCGGCGCCGTGTGCGTGGACGAGAAGGTGCTGCCGCGGCGCTTCGCCAGGGCTCTCCTGCACGCCGCCTACACCGACCAGGTCGGTACCACATGTAGTCCTGTAGTGCAGGAGCGGGATGTCGCGGCGCACGGCGGGCGGCGCCGTGTGCGTGGACGAGAAGGTGCTGCCGCGGCGCTTCGCCAGGGCTCTCCTGCACGCCGCCTACACCGACCAGGTCGGTACCACATGTAGTCCTGTAGTGCAGGAGCGGGATGTCGCGGCGCACGGCGGGCGGCGCCGTGTGCGTGGACGAGAAGGTGCTGCCGCGGCGCTTCGCCAGGGCTCTCCTGCACGCCGCCTACACCGACCAGGTCGGTACCACATGTAGTCCTGTAGTGCAGGAGCGGGATGTCGCGGCGCACGGCGGGCGGCGCCGTGTGCGTGGACGAGAAGGTGCTGCCGCGGCGCTTCGCCAGGGCTCTCCTGCACGCCGCCTACACCGACCAGGTCGGTACCACATGTAGTCCTGTAGTGCAGGAGCGGGATGTCGCGGCGCACGGCGGGCGGCGCCGTGTGCGTGGACGAGAAGGTGCTGCCGCGGCGCTTCGCCAGGGCTCTCCTGCACGCCGCCTACACCGACCAGGTCGGTACCACATGTAGTCCTGTAGTGCAGGAGCGGGATGTCGCGGCGCACGGCGGGCGGCGCCGTGTGCGTGGACGAGAAGGTGCTGCCGCGGCGCTTCGCCAGGGCTCTCCTGCACGCCGCCTACACCGACCAGGTCGGTACCACATGTAGTCCTGTAGTGCAGGAGCGGGATGTCGCGGCGCACGGCGGGCGGCGCCGTGTGCGTGGACGAGAAGGTGCTGCCGCGGCGCTTCGCCAGGGCTCTCCTGCACGCCGCCTACACCGACCAGGTCGGTACCACATGTAGTCCTGTAGTGCAGGAGCGGGATGTCGCGGCGCACGGCGGGCGGCGCCGTGTGCGTGGACGAGAAGGTGCTGCCGCGGCGCTTCGCCAGGGCTCTACTGCACGCCGCCTACACCGACCAGGTCGGTACCACATGTAGTCCTGTAGTGCAGGAGCGGGATGTCGCGGCGCACGGCGGGCGGCGCCGTGTGCGTGGACGAGAAGGTGCTGCCGCGGCGCTTCGCCAGGGCTCTCCTGCACGCCGCCTACACCGACCAGGTCGGTACCACATGTAGTCCTGTAGTGCAGGAGCGGGATGTCGCGGCGCACGGCGGGCGGCGCCGTGTGCGTGGACGAGAAGGTGCTGCCGCGGCGCTTCGCCAGGGCTCTCCTGCACGCCGCCTACACCGACCAGGTCGGTACCACATGTAGTCCTGTAGTGCAGGTTTGGTGAGGTGCTAGTAATATAGTGGGGTGGGATATCAGTTTGTATATCAATGACTGTTCGCAGGTGGACCTCACGCTGATCGGCCGAGCATCCAGCTCGCCCACCAACACCATCAGCAGTGCCGCGGTGAGTGTCAACACTACGTACTGCGATACTACATTTGTTTATTATTGATATTATTTAAGATTTATATACTATATTCATTGTAGCAAAAATAGTACGGGAAGTTCTTTATGGTCAAACTTAAACTAAAGAAATGTCCTCCTCCTTCTTCTTCCTCGCGTCGTCCCGGCATTTTGCCACGGCTCAAGGGAGCCTGGGGTCCGCTTGGCAACTGATCCCAAGATTTGGCGTCAGGCACTAGTTTTTACGAAAGCGACTTCCATCTGACCTTCCAAGGGTAAACTAGGACAAATAAAATTAAAAATAATTATTGTCCTGAGCGGACAGGAAGTTCATTTGTGTATTGATTTTTTTACTTTTTTTTAAACATGTTTGGATATATGGACACTAGGAAAAACGCAAACAGCCAATTATTGTAGCCGCGGGCCGCATCATTGCAAGCTATGGGTAGAGTGAGATAGGAAGATAAACAACCTTAAATTTGTTTCGTTCTTACAAGACAGTCGTTTTTAGGGTTCCGTAGTTGATCGTGCGACTACTGCTATAAAATCAAAGACTACATATTTATCTTTAACTTTTTGTAAGGATCTTGAGGCGTGCACATACTGCTTTTATTGCACAATTATATTGAACGAATGTAAATGATACAGAATGGCAGTATGAGTTGTGCCTTTAACTTTCTTTAAATAAGTGAGAGTGAGAGGGAAATTGTTTTTGATATGAAGGTTCTGTTTGTGTGTGACGCTTCATGCTTAAATAATGATTATTTTGGGAACACCCGAATATTCCGAAATATGGTTTATCAGACGTTCATGACCTCGATTTTCATAATCCCAATTTTTTATATAAAGAAGAAAATCCCGACTGTGCTATTTCCCAAATCTTAAAATCCGATTGTCATATGAACGAAAACTTTTACAAAAAAACCGACCAAGTGCGAGTCGGACTCGCACAGGAAGGGTTCCGTACCATTATCTATAAAAACGGTCACCCATCCAAGTACTGACCCCGCCCGACGTTGCTTAACTTCGGTGATTGGATGAGAACCTCGAGATTGGAAAGAAATATTTATTTTATTCTGTTTTTAGTCTTTGTTGTTATAGCGGCAACAGAAATACATAATCTGTAGAAATTTCAACTGGCTAACTATCACAGTTCATGAGATACAGCCTGGTGACAGATGGATGAACGAACAGCGGAGTTATAGTAATAGGGGGGTCTCGTTTGACCCTTTGGGTACAGAACCCTAAAAACCGAAAATTATTATTCCGAAAAGTCATTAACCGATCGGAAATAAAGCAATTCGGTATTCAGAAATAGACTTTTTATCGCACAAAAACAATGCATACGCAGTATCTGTGACGTACGACAACATGTATCTTGTAAACCATTATTCAAAGAGCTTAAACTATTAACAGTGCCATCACTGTATATATTCGAAATGTGTGTTTTAGTAAAGACAAATCCAAACCTATTTAAGAAAGTGAGTGATGTGTGGAGTTTCAACACCCGTTACCCAAATAACTTGTACTTGCCTAAAATAAAAACAAAATTATTTAAAAACAGTTGCTATCCGATGGCCGTCAGATTATTTAATGCTCTTTCGAGTAGTTTCTAAAACTTGTCCTTAGGGGAACTGAAAAAAAAACTTTCACAATGGTTGCTAGAGGAATGTTTTTACTCTGTTAACGAATTCTTGAAGAGAAATGAAATTGCCCGTAGCTATTAAGTACCTATGTTAATTAATAAATTGATTATGGTTTGGTAATAATAGTTTAGAATAAGTTTATATATTTGCATGTCTTTACTGACAAAACATGTGAAACTTAATACCTCTGCTATAATACCTTTGTACTGACCATGTTTTAAGCAAATAAAATTTCTGATTTCTGATTTCGATGTTTTGTAAACTCGTAATAATGGAATACGTGATTTTCAAAATAAGACAACGCACTTAGACTTAAAAGTCTAACTAACCAAAATCCGAATCGGAGCACCCCACTATCCACGTGGTCTTGTCTGTCCTACCCCTAGAGTGTATGTAAAAAGCCGGAGGCGCGGAGACGAGCATTTGTGCCTGCTCTTTGATTCGCAACGGCGAAGGGATTGCTTTGCCCGTAGCGCCGGAGCAGATGCGGAGCACGACTTGATACAAAAATGGGGATATTTCAAATAGGAATCACATGAAATCGGAATTCAAAAATTTCGGAATAATGGCAATTTGGAATTTGTGATCAAAGATCGTAACGTAAATATTAAATTCGGTGTTTGTCAATATCGGAATTTTTATGTTCGGAATTATGTAGTTTTTTTTAAAAATCGTCTTTTTTGCCATTCGGAAATATATTCTTTCGTCATTTTCATTGTTCGTAATTACGACAGGCGAAATTTTGATGGGTCGAGTGTTTAAAAACTCGATATTCGGCATAAAATATTTCCGAATTATGTAGTGTACCCGATTATTTTATCTTATTCCTCGCATGTTTGGAGAAAAGCGTTAAATATGCAATTCGTAGATTTGTCTTCTTTGTCGGACTCAGTTCACTTTGAAACTAACCCTTGAATTGCCGTTTCCCGGCCTCCACAATAATGTACTATTGAATGTGTTGTAATTTTCTTGATGCACTTCAGTTGTAAATTGGTTTAGTGAGGAACGTTTTTTAAAGTGTTGTTGTACCTACATGTTTTGAGTGTGCGTGTTGTCCGCACCCGCAGGCGTGGGCGGGCGTGGGGCGCGGCGCGGGGCGGGGCGGCGCGCCGTCCACCGCCATGCTGGACGACGCCGCGCAGCTCTACGAGATCGCCAGGTGCGTAGCATGCTACAGCTCCCAGGGTAGGGGGGGGAGCTCTACGAGATCGCCAGGTCGGTACTTACTTACTTCCTTCACTGGCTCAGTACAAATTCATCATTAAGTAAAACTATTGTTGATTTTTGGATCTTGGTGGCCTCGAAGGATGTAAACATTTTTTATGATTATTGTTGTGTCTTTAGGTTTTTGGAGATGCCGATAGTAGCCCAGGGCTGCGAAGACGCCATAGTGTCGGCCCTGTGCCCTGAAAGTCTACCGCACGTGCTGCGCTGGACCGCCACGCCCGTCGCCAGCCAGTGGGTGCACCGGTAAGTGAGATTTACTAACTACTTTTTACAATTATTAAATGATTTCATTACGAAACAGTTCAGAGAACTATAATTGACCACCTTAGATCTCATCAATGATTTGAAAGTTAAAAGTAACTTGCACCGTGAGGTCCGTGAGTGGAAATCTACCAATAATAGAAATGTGTACAACCAGTTCGCTAAACTACGGTCTGAGGTGAAGAAAAAAATAGCGTCCGCTTACCAAGACTACATTGGTCGAATACAAAGCAGTGTAAAGAGCAATCCGCGATCGTTCTGGAAACACTTAGACAGCCTGAAGTCGAAAGGGTTCGTCAATAGTGTAAGTCTCAATGGGGAGCAATTCACCGGTGCTGAAGTAGCTAATGCGTTTGCAAGGTATTTCTCAGGTGTGTTTTTACCTGATGCTCCGCACCTTAATCCTAATGTGCAGGGGACACATGATCGGAGCCGAGGCGCGAACCACATCCACATTAACTCAATATCGATGAAGGAAGTGGAATCAGGGATAAAACGACTCAAGTCCAATTGCGCTATGGGACCGGATAACTTGCCAGCGTATGTGGTGAAAATAAGACAGCGGCACAAATAAGACATACAAATATATATAATATATCATACACCAGCCCTTTCTAATTGGCTTATGCCCATGATGCATGTTATTTCATAAGTTAGTTTTAAGAATATTGCTATACCCTTACAGGGTTCATGTGGAACTGTATTAAATAGTTTTAAAGAACTGTACACTAACATGAGTGCAATAAACAATTCTGATTCTGATTCTGAAAGGATGTATGGAGTACCTGAAGGCCCCTCTACACTATATTTTCAATTTGGCGCTTACCACCGGATCGTACCCTCTTTGCTGGAAAGTTTCGAGAGTGAGACCCATCCCGAAAGAGAATGATGCTACTGTCGTGGAGAACTATAGACCCATTGCCGTTCTTCCTACTTTGGCTAAGCTCTACGAATCTATCCTACACCGGGCCCTGTCAACGCAGGTAAAACCATTTTTGTGTGACGAACAGCATGGATTTAGACCTAGGCGCTCTGTCAATACGAATCTACTCATTCTGGTTGACAATATTTCGGAGCACCTCGACCGAGGCATCCAAGTAGATGTTCTCTATTTTGATTTCGCAAAGGCTTTTGATCGCGTAGATAACGATGTGTTGCTGATGAAATTAGATCAGATTGGCTTCTCTCCCACTTTGCTAACTCTCTTCGCTAGTTATCTGCGTGATCGGCAGCAGTATGTCCAGCATGGGTGTTTTGTCTCGGCCCCATATCATACGCGGTCTGGTGTCAGTCAAGGCTCCATATTAGGGCCGTTTCTGTTTGGGATCATGATAAACGACCTCAAGTCAGTTCTCCAGTCGGCTCAGTGTCTCCTATACGCTGATGATTTAAAACTAGTGTATGGAGTGGAGCAAACCACCGATTGTGAGTCCCTGCAGAAGGATATCGATGCGGTATTCCGGTGGAGTGTGGAAAACAAGCTGTCATTTAACACCACTAAGTGTTGTGTCTGCACCTTTACTCGTGCGCGTATGCCAATATTTGCCAAATATTTGTTTGCATCCGAGCCCATCAATCGCGTGTTCTCCGTTAAGGATTTGGGCGTGGTTTTTGATACGCGGTTCACTTTCCATGAGCACATTACATCGCTTGCTGCTAACTGCTACCGAAAACTAGGCTACATCATTCGCAACCTTCGCGATTTTCATGACCCTACAGCAATCAAGCTCGTCTACAATGCCTTAGTAAGAAGTAAGCTAGAAACTTCCTCAATCGCTTGGCATCCCTTTGAGTCGACGTATGCACTGCTACTTGAAAAGGTTCAAAAAGCCTTCTTGAGATTTTTTTACCGTAGAACGCATGGGTACTACCCCTTCCTATACCCGACGAAGTACCTTCTAGGGACTCTAGGGTACAACTCATTGGAGGTAAGACGCAACTATAATTTGTTGACGTTTGCGTGTAAGGTGTTGCGCGGTGAGTCGGACTGTCCGGAACTGGTGAGTCGCCTGGTGCGACTGCATGTTCCGGACGTTCCTAGGCAATCACTAAGACCGCGGCGACGCGATCTGTTGGCGGTGCCGGCGGCGCGCACCGTGTCGCGCATGAATTCTCCATTGCTTCGCCCTCTCTCTCACAATTGAATGCGCTCTTGACATTAGCACCGGAGTGCGACTTGATTGCGTGGCGATGGGCGGCTGTGAGAAGGGAATGCCTGAGATTCTGTGAGATGATGGATGCTAGGCCCTCAACTGTTGTTGTGTAGTTTTACGCTGTTAATTTATATAATTTCATGACGTATTGGTTGCGACTGTAATGTTATGGAAATATGTTTGAAATAAATAATAATAATAAATAATGAATTTCGTCTCGTCTAGGGAATGCAAAATAACCGATAACCGAGTATCGTATATGACATATGAGTATATGACACTTAACATTCTTCTCCAAGAATGTTAATTATATTAAGCGGTATGCTCTACAATGTTTATGACCACTGATAATAATGGTCATAAATAATATATGAAATAATTTCTGGTTTTCGAAATTCGAGGCCTAGGCACAGTTTAAGAAATAATACAAGTCGGTCGACGAAGGCGTCTAGACAGGGCAACCGTGCGGGGTGCGGGGGGCGGCGGGCGGGAGGCCGGTCCCTGAGTTTCATACACGCCATTGTTAGTATTCCGGGATATGATTTGGAGGGCTGACGCATGTCTTGTAATTATCAATCAATATGTGCACAATTAAATTATTGCATACGACATGTGCTTTTTTTCTTTTTTTTTTAAAGAAAAAAAAAAGATGTGCTAATTGTTTGTTTCAGTGTAAATAAAAATATATTATATGATATCAAATTTTTAAATTCAAAATGTCGGACATGATTTATATTTATTATAAGAAATTACGCTTATTTTAAGAAATTACAAGTAGTTTAAGACTTTATTTGAAATGCAAGAAATTGTTTCTTGCTTCTGTTAGTATAGGTATCATGTAGTATTTGATATTTTAATTATTTTTGAGAATCCTCGGGGTGCCGATTACAAAAATGACATCCATTTTGAAATCCAAGATGGCGGACATGATTTTTTTCTTAAAAATCGATATGGGTGTCATATACAAGGTTCCTCGGGGTTCCGATTACGAAAATGACGTCCATTTTGACGACCGGGTTGGCCTAGTGGGTAGTGACCCTGCCTACGAAGCTGATGGTCCCGGGTTCAAATCCTGGTAAGGGCATTTATTCGTGTGACGAGCATGGATATTTGTTCCCGAGTCATGGGTGTTTTCTATGTATTTAAGTATTTATAAATATTTATATATTATATATATCGTTGTCTAAGTACCCTCAACACAAGCCTTATTGAGCTTACTGTGGGACTTAGTCAATTTGTGTAATAATGTCCTATAATATTTATTTATTTTGGGGGGGTTTTGGAGGTGCAGATTTCAAAATTAGAGTCCATTTTAGAATTAAAGATGGTTGACATCACTGCTACACCCATCGACACTCATTTCAAAAAGTGACGTCCGCCATCTCTATTTTCAAAATAGATGCCATTTTTGAAATCTACACCCCCAAAAACCTAGAAAACAACACCCATGACAACTTTTTCAAAAAAGTGACGTCTGCCATCTTTATTTCCAAAATGGATGCCATTTGTAAAATAAGTAGTACACATATATGAAACCTAAAAACATTTTCCTACTCTTTTGGGTAGTTGTGTAAGTCTGTGACAACCCTAGGTAGGTACAGTGACCTTGAGCGATGTCGCCTTTTGCGCAAACATCAAAGGCGTCGGCCCACTGTTACTTTTTACACTGTGGTCTAGGTATGTTTATGTAAGTTAAAAGTATCCCGCCCGATTCCAAAAATTCCAACACCCGGAGTTCAGAATCCCGGTGTGATGTAATTAAAACAAGAACTTCTGTAATGTAACAACCCTTTTTGCTTATATCTCATTTTTTCTAGAATCAGGTAACCATAAGTGGGATCGAAAATTATTGATTTGATACCTAGATTCAAAGAAAATTTCTTTGTTTTTCGATGAAATATTAAAAATTCCAAATAGTAGTTTTAACCGAACACGACATCGGTTTTGCATCGGTTAAAAGTCGTCGGTTAAACTCACTACTCGGTTTTTTTTTTTCATTAATAGGTTGCATTCCCTAGTCTCGCCGCGGTCAAGAGGACAAAACGAAAGGATTGCATAAAACACATTAATGTGCTTCTATTTAATGAATAAGAAGTGCGTTGAGGTCTTTTGTTGTATCATTTTACCTTCTGAGATACTTACCTAATTTTGTTCAATTATTTAGGTGGTATAGTAGAAACAGTAAAGCATTTCAATTTCATACCTACTTAGGCCACTCAGCAAGCTTCGTCATCAACTATCCTGATTGTTATATGATGTCCTCTAATCTTACGCCTATCTGGAACAAACTGGAATAATTGTTCCAGCCAAGCGATGCGCTACCTCCGCGACGAGTTCCCCAGCATCATGTCGCACGCCGCCGCCGCCAAGCTGCCGCGCGCCGCGCTGGCCGCCGCACTCGCCTCGCCCTTCACGCAGTGCAGCGAGGCGCAGGCGCTGCGGGCGCTGCTGAGGCTAGCCGAGAGGGCCAAGCAAGCCGGTGAGTGTAGAGTTCCCCACCGTCATGTCGCTCTCTAGCCGCCGCGCTCGCCTCGCCCTTCACGCAGTGCAGCGAGGCGCAGGCGCTGCGGGCGCTGCTGAGGCTAGCCGAGAGGGCCAAGCAAGCCGGTGAGTGTAGAGTTCCCCACCGTCATGTCGCTCTCTAGCCGCCGCGCTCGCCTCGCCCTTCACGCAGTGCAGCGAGGCGCAGGCGCTGCGGGCGCTGCTGAGGCTAGCCGAGAGGGCCAAGCAAGCCGGTGAGTGTAGAGTTCCCCACCACCATGTCGCACTCTAGCCGCCGCGCTCGCCTCGCCCTTCACGCAGTGCAGCGAGGCGCAGGCGCTGCGGGCGCTGCTGAGGCTAGCCGAGAGGGCCAAGCAAGCCGGTGAGTGTAGAGTTCCCCACCGTCATGTCGCTCTCTAGCCGCCGCGCTCGCCTCGCCCTTCGCGCAGTGCAGCGAGGCGCAGGCGCTGCGGGCGCTGCTGAGGCTAGCCGAGAGGGCCAAGCGAGCCGGTGAGTGTAGAGTTCCCCACCGTCATGTCGCACTCTAGCCGCCGCGCTCGCCTCGCCCTTCACGCAGTGCAGCGAGGCGCAGGCGCTGCGGGCGCCGCTGAGGCTAGCCGAGAGGGCCAAGCAAGCCGGTGAGTGTAGAGTTCCCCACCATCATGTCGCACTCTAGCCGCCGCGCTCGCCTCGCCCTTCACGCAGTGCAGCGAGGCGCAGGCGCTGCGGGCGCCGCTGAGGCTAGCCGAGAGGGCCAAGCGAGCCGGTGAGTGTAGAGTTCCCCACCGTCATGTAGCACTCTAGCCGCCGCGCTCGCCTCGCCCTTCACGCAGTGCAGCGAGGCGCAGGCGCTGCGGGCGCTGCTGAGGCTAGCCGAGAGGGCCAAGCGAGCCGGTGAGTGTAGAGTTCCCCACCGTCATGTCGCTCTCTAGCCGCCGCGCTCGCCTCGCCCTTCACGCAGTGCAGCGAGGCGCAGGCGCTGCGGGCGCTGCTGAGGCTAGCCGAGAGGGCCAAGCAAGCCGGTGAGTGTAGAGTTCCCCACCATCATGTCGCACTCTAGCCGCCGCGCTCGCCTCGCCCTTCACGCAGTGCAGCGAGGCGCAGGCGCTGCGGGCGCCGCTGAGGCTAGCCGAGAGGGCCAAGCGAGCCGGTGAGTGTAGAGTTCCCCACCATCATGTCGCACTCTAGCCGCCGCGCTCGCCTCGCCCTTCACGCAGTGCAGCGAGGCGCAGGCGCTGCGGGCGCCGCTGAGGCTAGCCGAGAGGGCCAAGCGAGCCGGTGAGTGTAGAGTTCCCCACCGTCATGTAGCACTCTAGCCGCCGCGCTCGCCTCGCCCTTCACGCAGTGCAGCGAGGCGCAGGCGCTGCGGGCGCTGCTGAGGCTAGCCGAGAGGGCCAAGCGAGCCGGTGAGTGTAGAGTTCCCCACCGTCATGTCGCTCTCTAGCCGCCGCGCTCGCCTCGCCCTTCGCGCAGTGCAGCGAGGCGCAGGCGCTGCGGGCGCTGCTGAGGCTAGCCGAGAGGGCCAAGCGAGCCGGTGAGTGTAGAGTTCCCCACCGTCATGTCGCACTCTAGCCGCCGCGCTCGCCTCGCCCTTCACGCAGTGCAGCGAGGCGCAGGCGCTGCGGGCGCTGCTGAGGCTAGCCGAGAGGGCCAAGCGAGCCGGTGAGTGTAGAGTTCCCCACCGTCATGTCGCTCTCTAGCCGCCGCGCTCGCCTCGCCCTTCACGCAGTGCAGCGAGGCGCAGGCGCTGCGGGCGCTGCTGAGGCTAGCCGAGAGGGCCAAGCGAGCCGGTGAGTGTAGAGTTCCCCACCGTCATGTCGCACTCTAGCCGCCGCGCTCGCCTCGCCCTTCACGCAGTGCAGCGAGGCGCAGGCGCTGCGGGCGCTGCTGAGGCTAGCCGAGAGGGCCAAGCGAGCCGGTGAGTGTAGAGTTCCCCACCGTCATGTCGCACTCTAGCCGCCGCGCTCGCCTCGCCCTTCGCGCAGTGCAGCGAGGCGCAGGCGCTGCGGGCGCTGCTGAGGCTAGCCGAGAGGGCCAAGCGAGCCGGTGAGTGTAGAGTTCCCCACCGTCATGTCGCTCTCTAGCCGCCGCGCTCGCCTCGCCCTTCGCGCAGTGCAGCGAGGCGCAGGCGCTGCGGGCGCTGCTGAGGCTAGCCGAGAGGGCCAAGCGAGCCGGTGAGTGTAGAGTTCCCCACCATCATGTCGCACTCTAGCCGCCGCGCTCGCCTCGCCCTTCACGCAGTGCAGCGAGGCGCAGGCGCTGCGGGCGCCGCTGAGGCTAGCCGAGAGGGCCAAGCGAGCCGGTGAGTGTAGAGTTCCCCACCATCATGTCGCACTCTAGCCGCCGCGCTCGCCTCGCCCTTCACGCAGTGCAGCGAGGCGCAGGCGCTGCGGGCGCCGCTGAGGCTAGCCGAGAGGGCCAAGCGAGCCGGTGAGTGTAGAGTTCCCCACCGTCATGTAGCACTCTAGCCGCCGCGCTCGCCTCGCCCTTCACGCAGTGCAGCGAGGCGCAGGCGCTGCGGGCGCCGCTGAGGCTAGCCGAGAGGGCCAAGCGAGCCGGTGAGTGTAGAGTTCCCCACCATCATGTCGCACTCTAGCCGCCGCGCTCGCCTCGCCCTTCACGCAGTGCAGCGAGGCGCAGGCGCTGCGGGCGCCGCTGAGGCTAGCCGAGAGGGCCAAGCAAGCCGGTGAGTGTAGAGTTCCCCACCATCATGTCGCACTCTAGCCGCCGCGCTCGCCTCGCCCTTCACGCAGTGCAGCGAGGCGCAGGCGCTGCGGGCGCTGCTGAGGCTAGCCGAGAGGGCCAAGCGAGCCGGTGAGTGTAGAGTTCCCCACCGTCATGTAGCACTCTAGCCGCCGCGCTCGCCTCGCCCTTCACGCAGTGCAGCGAGGCGCAGGCGCTGCGGGCGCTGCTGAGGCTAGCCGAGAGGGCCAAGCGAGCCGGTGAGTGTAGAGTTCCCCACCGTCATGTCGCTCTCTAGCCGCCGCGCTCGCCTCGCCCTTCACGCAGACCAGGCCAAATAATAAGTTTCCCATATTTTCAGAACCGGCGTTAGTATGGAGCGGGGGAGGCTCCCGGCGCCGGCGCTCGCTGCCGGACGCGGCGCTGGGCGGCGCGCTGGGCTCGCTGGCGGCGCTCGTGCGCACCGAGCACCTGGGCGCCGCGCCGCTCGCGCCGCCGCTGCACCAGGCCATACGGAGAGGTGTGTGCCACTCCTGGTGGGGTCCAGCTCGCCAGGGCGGGCGTGGCTTCATGCGACTCCCGCGGTTCACACGGGACCAAAGATTTCCTACTTAGCTTAGAGGAGGCGATTTAAAGACACACTTTCCTAACTTGTTTGTCTCGTTTCGCTGGTACACGAGGATATCTTGAGGTCTCGTTTCAAATGGGTCTCGCTGACCGGCAGGATGTCCACGTGCTCGCGGAGAAAGTGGCGAGGCAGAGCTTACATGCCGGTCAGCGTCCGGGCGTTCCAGTAAACTACCCTTACTTTATGGTTGACCGGGACGTTGAGGGGGTGGCACAGGACTTGAGGGTCTTCGAGAACGCTTCAGGTTTCTGGCTGGCCGCTGCCTGTTGAAGGTGGCCGGGGCTTCTTGGTTAGAAGCGGGGGCTGGGGCGCCTGGAGCTGGGGCAGCTTTCTTTTTCGTTTTCTTCTTATTATTATTTGTAGCTTTAGTGCTCGAGGCGCTCCGTGGCGGTTACGTGGTATTGTGTGCGCGCCTGGGCGCGTCACAACTCCACCATATACATGTTTTGACACGACACTGATCGACATAAAGGAGGCACGACAAGCTTGTAGGAACCGGGCGGTCTGCCCTCGGTACCGTACAGTACAGCGACAGCCGCGTGTTGCAGGCATGGTGGCGGCGCCGGCGCCGGCGGCGGAGGGCGCGCGCGCGGCGGACGCGTGGCTGGGGCGCGGCGCCTACCGCCCGCCCAGGTACTTCCTGCCCTACCTGGACGAGCTCAAGGTACCGCAACGTTAGCCTATTCACTATCCCTATTATGCAACGCTTAGATACGAAACTGTAACCAATAGCGAGTAAATATTCATTTCAAATTCGTGCGTTGCCCCGGTGCTTGGCCGTCGAGCGGGGAACCTGTGACGCTCGACGCGACGCGCAATTATTCTCTGTGAATTGATCGCCCGGTTTTAACTTTTGAGAGTTTTAAGTGAGGACACTGTTCATTTAAGTTTAAAGTGAGTGTGAAGAGAGCGAACGGATGCAATAATAATAATTATTATTTATTTCATTAAACAATACACGATTGTGTTTGAAATTATATAACACAGAACAATAACAATAAAAGACAAAGTTTAAACAGAGTAACTATTACATGATATCTATGTCAAAGACTAGGACAAGTACAAAAATATCCAATTTAAATAACAATTTGTTTACTTGTGCAAATTCAAGGTCCAGGGAGTTGGATCGCGCGAGGTCATTCAGACAGGGGACGGCCTTAAAACATTTTGTGATATTTCCTAATTATAATTACCTATTGGAGTTTCGCTTATTACAGTACAATTTTTATATATAAATTTACGCTATTGTTATGTACGCTATAAGTTTACACTATTATTATTTTTTCAATTGTACATCGAATAATTTAAAATTAGGAAACTATAGGTCTATAACGAAATCAATCCATAGCTATTAGCTAAATTGCTCATATGTTTATTTTAAGACTGTTTGTTTCTCAATAAATTAAAAAAAAAAAAAAAAAAAAAACGATGACCGTTTTGTCCACATTTACTTGTACAGGCCACATCTCGTATTTGCAGGCGTTGCTGGAGGACCAGGCGGTGCCGGAGGCGGAGGTGGCGCGGATCCGGCGCTCGAGGTACCTGCACCGGATACCGGACACCCTGTATATGGTAAGAGTGGTATTGAAGAACTAATAAATCAGGTTTTAGGGTTCCGTACCCAAAGGGTCAAACGGGACCCTATTACTGAGACTCCGCTGTCCGTCCGTCCGTCTGTCACCAGGCTGTATCTCATGAACTGTGATAGTTAGCCAGTTGAAATTTCTACACATTATGGATTTCTGTTGCCGCTATAACAACAAACACTAAAAGCAGAATAACTACTATACTACTATTTGTACTTCAAATTCATTTGTATATGTGACTGTTTGTGTTCTAAATAAATTATCTAAAAAAAAAAAAAAAAATCTTTCCAAACTTGAGGTTCTCATCCAAATACCGAAGTTAAGCAACGTCGGGCGGGGTCAATACTTGGATGGGTGACCGTTTTTATAGATAATGGTACGGAACCCTTCCTGTGCGAGTCCGACTCGCACTTGGCCGGGTTCTACTCGTCGACCGTAATGGTTAAATTAAGATTTCGTATAGTAAACTATAATTGCGTACTTTTTATGTATGGGCTTTCAACTCAACTATAATATTTATTTAGATGCGCTGCAGTCAACTAAAAAAAAATTGATCAATCACGTGCTGCCGTGCTCTCATAGAAAAGACTAAACGGGGGACGGGCGGGCGGTGACTTCGCGCTAGGGAATGCAAAAACCGGAGGTTTTTCAAAACCGGTTTTTTCTTCGGTTTTACCACAAAAAAAAACCGAAACCGGTTAAAACCGGTTACGGTTTTTAGAATCAACAATTCTTAAATTCATCGCCATGGAATAAAGAAAAGATTGCTTCACGTGTAAAAACGAATGCACTGCGCATGCATGCATTGGTTCACACGAATGCAAAAGTGCATAGATCATCAAGGGGAATACTTTGAAAAACAATAAAACCATTTTCAGCCGTGTACGTTTGTTTTTTTGTTTCCGGATATATAAGTAGCAACCCTCGTATATACACGATTTTATCACGAAATTAAAGACAGAATATCTGACTATTTTATTGTATTGTATGGGAATTGTCAAATGACTTAATGTTATTTGTAACTAGGAATAGGAACAAACCAATTATATAAAATTATTTTTTTGGTTTGTTGATCAAACTAACACAACATCACATTATTTGATTTGATGATGACCGATTTACACTCTTAAAATGAATAAAATATGCAACTTAGTTAAATAAATAAAAAACCGAATAAAACCGAAACCGGTTTTAACCGAAACCGAAAAAACCGGTTAAAACCGGCATTCCCTACTTCGCGCGTTTATGTCTTTTCTACTATATTTACTAGATACTTGTTCATTTATAGAAATTATTTTGGTTTAATATAAAAAAAAAAAATCCAATCAAAGGGCGTTCTAAGAGTTTTAATCATGTGTCGAAAGATGGCAGTAAATTTACTGTGGTTACAAATTTTCCTTGACAATACACATTTATTTCAATTTTTTTTTTTCGTTTTTCGTTTGGAATATATCTAGACAGAGAGAATCATATAACTTTTGTAGCAAAAAAAGGGATGAGTATAAATGTTGTTGGTGTTAGCGAGTGACAAGTGGCGGTGGCGTGTGCGCAGGTGGCGGCCGAGCGCGGCGGCGCCCCCGACGCGCCGTCGCCCTCGCGGTGCGCGGCCGAGAGCGCCTGCGTGTCCCCGCGCGTGCTGGCGGCCCTGCGCGCCCGGGCGAGGGAGCTGCGCGCCGCGCCCCCCGCCGCGCGGGCGCTCGCCCTGCAGGCCAGCGACAGGAAGGCGTGCAGTCTGCAGGTATGTGGCCAGGTGGCGGCGGTGTCCGGCCGAGAGCGCCTGCGTGTCCCCGCGCGTGCTGGCGGCCCTGCGCGCCCGGGCGAGGGAGCTGCGCGCCGCGCCCCCCGCCGCGCGGGCGCTCGCCCTGCAGGCCAGCGACAGGAAGGCGTGCAGTCTGCAGGTATGTGGCCAGGTGGCGGCGGTGTCCGGCCGAGAGCGCCTGCGTGTCCCCGCGCGTGCTGGCGGCCCTGCGCGCCCGGGCGAGGGAGCTGCGCGCCGCGCCCCCCGCCGCGCGGGCGCTCGCCCTGCAGGCCAGCGACAGGAAGGCGTGCAGTCTGCAGGTATGTGGCCAGGTGGCGGCGGTGTCCGGCCGAGAGCGCCTGCGTGTCCCCGCGCGTGCTGGCGGCCCTGCGCGCCCGGGCGAGGGAGCTGCGCGCCGCGCCCCCCGCCGCGCGGGCGCTCGCCCTGCAGGCCAGCGACAGGAAGGCGTGCAGTCTGCAGGTATGTGGCCAGGTGGCGGCGGTGTCCGGCCGAGAGCGCCTGCGTGTCCCCGCGCGTGCTGGCGGCCCTGCGCGCCCGGGCGAGGGAGCTGCGCGCCGCGCCCCCCGCCGCGCGGGCGCTCGCCCTGCAGGCCAGCGACAGGAAGGCGTGCAGTCTGCAGGTATGTGGCCAGGTGGCGGCGGTGTCCGGCCGAGAGCGCCTGCGTGTCCCCGCGCGTGCTGGCGGCCCTGCGCGCCCGGGCGAGGGAGCTGCGCGCCGCGCCCCCCGCCGCGCGGGCGCTCGCCCTGCAGGCCAGCGACAGGAAGGCGTGCAGTCTGCAGGTATGTGGCCAGGTGGCGGCGGTGTCCGGCCGAGAGCGCCTGCGTGTCCCCGCGCGTGCTGGCGGCCCTGCGCGCCCGGGCGAGGGAGCTGCGCGCCGCGCCCCCCGCCGCGCGGGCGCTCGCCCTGCAGGCCAGCGACAGGAAGGCGTGCAGTCTGCAGGTATGTGGCCAGGTGGCGGCGGTGTCCGGCCGAGAGCGCCTGCGTGTCCCCGCGCGTGCTGGCGGCCCTGCGCGCCCGGGCGAGGGAGCTGCGCGCCGCGCCCCCCGCCGCGCGGGCGCTCGCCCTGCAGGCCAGCGACAGGAAGGCGTGCAGTCTGCAGGTATGTGGCCAGGTGGCGGCGGTGTCCGGCCGAGAGCGCCTGCGTGTCCCCGCGCGTGCTGGCGGCCCTGCGCGCCCGGGCGAGGGAGCTGCGCGCCGCGCCCCCCGCCGCGCGGGCGCTCGCCCTGCAGGCCAGCGACAGGAAGGCGTGCAGTCTGCAGGTATGTGGCCAGGTGGCGGCGGTGTCCGGCCGAGAGCGCCTGCGTGTCCCCGCGCGTGCTGGCGGCCCTGCGCGCCCGGGCGAGGGAGCTGCGCGCCGCGCCCCCCGCCGCGCGGGCGCTCGCCCTGCAGGCCAGCGACAGGAAGGCGTGCAGTCTGCAGGTATGTGGCCAGGTGGCGGCGGTGTCCGGCCGAGAGCGCCTGCGTGTCCCCGCGCGTGCTGGCGGCCCTGCGCGCCCGGGCGAGGGAGCTGCGCGCCGCGCCCCCCGCCGCGCGGGCGCTCGCCCTGCAGGCCAGCGACAGGAAGGCGTGCAGTCTGCAGGTATGTGGCCAGGTGGCGGCGGTGTCCGGCCGAGAGCGCCTGCGTGTCCCCGCGCGTGCTGGCGGCCCTGCGCGCCCGGGCGAGGGAGCTGCGCGCCGCGCCCCCCGCCGCGCGGGCGCTCGCCCTGCAGGCCAGCGACAGGAAGGCGTGCAGTCTGCAGGTATGTGGCCAGGTGGCGGCGGTGTCCGGCCGAGAGCGCCTGCGTGTCCCCGCGCGTGCTGGCGGCCCTGCGCGCCCGGGCGAGGGAGCTGCGCGCCGCGCCCCCCGCCGCGCGGGCGCTCGCCCTGCAGGCCAGCGACAGGAAGGCGTGCAGTCTGCAGGTATGTGGCCAGGTGGCGGCGGTGTCCGGCCGAGAGCGCCTGCGTGTCCCCGCGCGTGCTGGCGGCCCTGCGCGCCCGGGCGAGGGAGCTGCGCGCCGCGCCCCCCGCCGCGCGGGCGCTCGCCCTGCAGGCCAGCGACAGGAAGGCGTGCAGTCTGCAGGTATGTGGCCAGGTGGCGGCGGTGTCCGGCCGAGAGCGCCTGCGTGTCCCCGCGCGTGCTGGCGGCCCTGCGCGCCCGGGCGAGGGAGCTGCGCGCCGCGCCCCCCGCCGCGCGGGCGCTCGCCCTGCAGGCCAGCGACAGGAAGGCGTGCAGTCTGCAGGTATGTGGCCAGGTGGCGGCGGTGTCCGGCCGAGAGCGCCTGCGTGTCCCCGCGCGTGCTGGCGGCCCTGCGCGCCCGGGCGAGGGAGCTGCGCGCCGCGCCCCCCGCCGCGCGGGCGCTCGCCCTGCAGGCCAGCGACAGGAAGGCGTGCAGTCTGCAGGTATGTGGCCAGGTGGCGGCGGTGTCCGGCCGAGAGCGCCTGCGTGTCCCCGCGCGTGCTGGCGGCCCTGCGCGCCCGGGCGAGGGAGCTGCGCGCCGCGCCCCCCGCCGCGCGGGCGCTCGCCCTGCAGGCCAGCGACAGGAAGGCGTGCAGTCTGCAGGTATGTGGCCAGGTGGCGGCGGTGTCCGGCCGAGAGCGCCTGCGTGTCCCCGCGCGTGCTGGCGGCCCTGCGCGCCCGGATATGCTCGAAATGTATGCCCTACTTCATAAGCTATCGAATGATTATTATTGTTTAAATGTGCGACAGGTAAATGGACAGAGTACATTAACCAAGTGCAGTCGTGTTTAACGCCATAAAACTTTGAAGGGCTGCATTTTTAAAATGGTTGAGCAAAAACATCGGTATGGGGGGGGTGATTTGTCGATAAAATTCATCGTACTATACGTGTACAAACACATTGTATAATACCTACCATTCTGTGTTTGTTCCAGAATTAAAATAATTAAGGAATTAAAAAATAAATGAAATGCCTTGGCACAGCCCTGCGTCCGAGATTTTGAATTTCGAACGAGAATTATAAAATGTTCGTAGTTGGAGTACTGGGTCTAAAAAGACACCTTCCATATACAGTGTTTGCTCTGTGTTCAGATCGCGCTGCGCGCCGTGCGGGAGATCTCGCTGCCGGACTCGTGCGCCGAGCTGCTGCTCGCCGAGCCCGACAGCGAGGCCGACACCAGCGACAGGCAAGTATTCGCACTATACTCTGGCAACCCACTTCCGTCAGTAGAACAAAAGCAATGGGGCCACACTTCTCGGGTATTCCCGGCTCCGTTCGGTTCAGCATTACTCCGAGAAAATTATTAGGGTTGGCACAACTTGACGTCCCTTTGCGTGTATGACCACAGATAAGATAATCATTTGAATTTTGAGAATCCTAAATAGCCGAAAGAGATAGTGCAATATATTATTAAGGGACAACATGGTTCGTCCCTAAAACGTCAAATTTCAGTTTTGTAGGAAGTGTCATTTCTGTACGGTAGTACTATGATGTATTTTATGAAAAAAAGGCAAATATAAAAAATGTAAGTGGTCCCTTACAAAATTTGAATTTCGTGCCTTTTTCTGCAGACAAAGTTGTTTGACATACTTTATCAAATTTACTTTCTAACTTTCGTGTGCCACACGGTCTAAGAGTGCTGGATGGATGTATCTCGAATATGTTCTAACATACATATTGGATATACATAACAAAAAAGTGCCCAAATCTAAATATATTTTAATAGTTTCGCCAAAGACTGTCTCATTTTAGATATAGTCTGAGAGAATTATACTGTCTTTGATAAGTATAGAGTCACATCATGTCATCTTATTTACAGAGTTTGGTTTGCCTGAATATAATTAATTTTTGCAATGTTGTTAATTACGTTATGTGATCAGTATAAGATTTAGTTTTTAGGTTTCCGTACCCAAAGGGTAAAACGGGACCCTATTACTAAGACTCCGCTGTCCATCCGTCTGTCACCGGGCTGTATCTCATGAACCGTGATAGACAGTTGAAATTTTCACAGATGATGTATTTCTGTTGCCGCTTTAACAGCAAATACTAAAAAGTACGGAACCCTCGGAGGGTGAGTCGGGCTCGCACTTGTCCGGTTTCTGACGTGTAGTGTGTGTGTGTGTGTGTGTGCAGGGAGCAGGGCTGGGAGTCGCCGCGCGAGCCGTGGCCGGAGCCCGACTGCTGCAGGTGAGCGGCGGTAGCCTAGTCGGTATACTAGTGAATCGGTGTGGCTGGAATTGCTGTTTGGAATTTTGCTCAAGTCGATAAATATTTTCGTTTTTACAAACTTTTTTTTAACTTGTCTACAGTATGTATGTTACTCGTAGTCGCCCCGAGTACCATTAGCACTAATTACATAATATGTACTAATTAAATTCTGAATGTTTTTGATAATAATTCATTATAGTTATGTTATAATTTAATTCTTATATTTCTATGTGTCATGTTTGGTGTATACTGTAAGTGACATTATAATGATAAATTAAAAATCATTATAATTAAATTTAAATCGAAGCCATGTTTCCTAAGAACAGATGTGGCTATCTCTCATAGTTTCTGACTTCTCCATACTGACCGTTTTGGATTGATCAGCCTGTATAGCACTTTCTATAGATATGTAACACTTTCTATAGATATTTAATACTTTCTATAGATATTTTATTTTAATTTATTATTATAATGTCACTTACAGTTTACACCAGTTTTCGCCTTTGTTGTATTTAATTTACTCTGT